>NW_027332561.1:0-30000 GCF_002575655.3 Aegilops tauschii subsp. strangulata
AAGGATAGATAAAATTCCAATGGCCATTGGACATGATTCGATCCGACGTTGAATAATCAAGAATTTCCCTATCTTTTTTACCATAAGTATTCATTTGATCTTGATCCTTGTGGAGTGAAAAAGACGCTATACTGGATCTGCACATACTTACTGACAATATCCATAAATGGCTTGTTTTTGGTAATCGGCGAAGATTACCATATTGATATTCGGGCGCATGGTAAACATCAGTACTCCAGTGCATTTCGCCGTCTGATTCAGAATAAATATGCTTTTGTACCCTTTCTTTAAAATGTAAAGTGGACGTTCCGGCACGAATCTCCGCAATTACTTGTTCGGATTTTACATATTGATCATTTTGCACTAGAATCAAGCTTTTTGAGGGAATATTCACACTATATAGAATATCTTGACTCTGAATAGTTACATGCAAGTCTATATAACATAGAAAAGCAGGCTGCCCATGACGGGTACGTGTGGGGTGAACCAAATTCTCATTGAATTTTATTTTTCCATTCGAAGGGGATCGTACAAGGTCGGCAGTACCCCCTGTGAATACTCCGCCAGTATGAAAAGTTCTTAATGTTAGTTGAGTCCCTGGCTCCCCAATTGATTGACCCGCAATAATACCTACGGCTTCTCCCAATTCGACCAGATCACTATGAGTAGGACTCCGGCCATAGCATAATTGACAGATCCAAGAAGTGCTTCGGCAAGTAAAGGGGGTTCTAATATATATTGGTTGTGCTCGAAATGGTTGTGCTCGAAAGGCAGTTATGAATCGATTGACTAATCCAATTCCAATATCTTGATTTCGCGCGGCAATGCATCGTGAACCGATATATATATCGTCTGCTAATACACGACCAATTAGTGTTTGGACAAAAAGTTTTTCCGTCATCCCATTTTGAGGACTTACAGAAATACCTCGGATAGTACCACAATCTCTTCTACGCACAATAATATGTTGAACTACTTCAACAAGTCTACGTGTAAGATATCCAGCATCTGCTGTTCGCACAGCAGTATCTACAACCCCTTTGCGGGCTCCATAGCAGGAAATTATATATTCTGTCAAAGAAAGTCCCTCGCGTAAATTGCTTTGAATAGGTAAATCAATCATTTGTCCTTGAGGGTCCGACATTAATCCTCTCATACCTACTAATTGGTGTACTTGAGATGCATTTCCTCTGGCTCCTGAAAAAGACATTAGATAGACTGGATTAGAAGGATCCGTTATCCGAAAATTTGAATTCATTTCTTGTTTCAAATATTCACTTGTCGCATACCATATCTCAACAGATTGGCGTAATTTTTCTACCGCGTGTACAGCCCCATAATAATAGTGTTTCTCCAAAAGAAAACTCTGTTGTTCCGCGTCTTGGACTAACCATCCCTTAGAGGGTATTGTTAAAAGATCCTCGATTCCTAACGAAATCGATGTAGTAGTGGCTTGATGGAAGCCCAGAGTCTTTAGTTGATCCAGTATATGGGATGTATATCCCATTCCAAAATGATCTATTAATCTGCTAATAAGTCGTTTCATACCAGTTCCGTCTATCTCTTTATTATGAAAGACCAGATTGGCCCGTTCCGCCATACATAAGTACCCCCTTTTCGGCTGAGTAGGATTCGACAATTGCTGAGTAGGATTCGACAATGGGCCTGAGTCAGTGATTCGAAAATTTAATTAACTTGCCTCAATCTCAATCTGGATTCGCGTGGCAAATAATGATGATACTAGGGAAATCGGAATGCCCCCCGAAAGGGGAGGGGCATCGCCGAATCTAACTTTCTTTCTTGTTTAGGTAGTGTATGAATAGGCCTGACTAAATCCTTGTATGGCTTCCTCTATTTCTCTATAAAAAGAAATATGACCAAGAGTGGTTCGAATGTATATCGAACGAATTTCTTTTTTTCTATTTCCCATTATTAGATAGTGGGCATAAATCTCATGATAAGTCCCCAAAGATTCATATTGAACTTCAATCGGAACTTCTCTTGACCCAATGACGCGTTGATCCAGGTTCCATCGTAGCCACAAGGGACTATCTAAACTGATTAGTTTTTGTCTATAAGCTCCCAGTGCATCATAAGAACTAGAAAAATGGGGTTCTTTATCTTTCCTATATTTAGAATTATTATTATTATTGTAATTTACTTTTAGATTTGGGTAGTTTCTGCAACTATTATATCTATTTGCACAAATACCTCGACGCTTTCCAATCGTTAATACATAAAGCCCGATAAGCATGTCTTGGGTTGGTACGCAAATAGGATCCCCAATAGCGGGAGATAAGAGATTCATATGAGAAAACATAAGTAAACGGGCTTCTGCCTGAGCTTCCAAGGATAAAGGTAGATGAACAGCCATTTGATCTCCATCAAAGTCCGCATTGAAACCCTTACACACTAATGGGTGTAAAGAAATAGTACGCCCCTCTACTAAAGTGGGTTGAAAGGCCTGTATGCCTAATCTATGCAGGGTAGGTGCTCTATTTAACAGTACAGGATGTCCCCGCATAACTTCTTGAAGTATTTCCCATACAATGGGTTCTTTTTCCCAAATTTTCCTTTTAGCAATCCTTACATTAGAAGTGGCGCGTTTCGTGATTAAATCGCGAATTACAAATAGCTGAAAAAGCTTTATTGCTATCTCTAGAGGTAATCCACATTGATGTAATGAAAGCGAAGGACCCACAACAATGACAGAACGCCCCGAGTAATCGACCCGTTTCCCAAGCAGAGTCTCGCGAAACCTTCCCTCTTTACCTTCAATTACATCTGAAAGTGATTTGTATACTTTATTGTGACCATCCTCGTCGGTTGCCCGCGGGACCCACTATCAAGAAGTGTATCCACGGCTTCTTGTACCAATTTTTCCTGGCACATTACTAAATCTGCTGGCGCTAATTCACTTCTTTTTAATAGATAGGCAAGATTGTTGTTCCGACGGATAACTCTCTTATAAAGTTCATTAATGTCTGAAGTCACTACTTTATCTCCAGACCTATAAACAATAGGTCTCAATTCGGGAGGAAGAACCGGTAATAAGCACAAAACCATCCATTCTGGTTCTACATTTGTTTGAATAAAATGTTTCGCCAATTGCATGCGTCTAATCAAAAAAACTTTTCTTATTCGTCTTTTTCTATCTTCCCACTCATCTCCACTATACCCCTCGTCTTCTAATTCCTTCCATTCGACCAAAGAATTCTCTATAATAATTCGCAAATCCAAATCTGCTAATTGTTCTCTAATAGCACCTGCTCCTGTCGCAATTTCCCGATTTCGAAATGTTGCAAAGCCTGGGGTAGAAAAAAAGGGAGAAATGCTGTGGTTACAGGATGCAATTTCCTCTTCGAATAAACCTCGTAATCGTAAAAAAGTGGGTTTTTTAGTGCTGGGCCTAGCAAAAGAGAAATCGCCGTATACTAGGCCCTCCAACTTCTTAAGAGGTTTATCTAAAAGATTCGCGATATAACTAGGAAGACCTTTCAAATACCACACATGAGTCACGGGACATGCGAGTTTGATGTATCCCATTTGATATCTTCGTATCCGAGAATCCACAAATTCTACCCCGCATTTTTGGCAAAATCTTTCGTCTTCGTTTTCAGCTCCGCTCGCTCGAGAATTGCCACAAGCGCAAATCCCGCTTTTTATGGGTCCAAAGATTCTTTCGCAAAACAATCCATCTTTTTCTGGTTTATCGGTTTTATAATGAAAAGTAGAGGGCCTTGTGACTTCGCCAACGACTTCTCCATTAGGTAGGTTTTTGTTAGCCCAAGCCTTTATTTGTTGAGGGGAAACGAGTCCAATTTGAAGTTGTTGATGTTTATATTGGTCAATCATAAAATAGAAATAAGAAAAGAATTTATATTTATTCCGATCAAACTTCCTCCCTATTAACCTGGAAGTTCTTTTCAGATACAAGGAAATGATTCAGTTCTAGAGCCAAAGATCGTAGTTCTCGAACGAGCACTCGAAAAGATTCTGGAGGATCCTCATGATTAGGTATTCTTTTTCCCCAGATCGTAGCATTAAGTATTTCTTGGCGAGCTATAAGATGGTCAGATTTATAAGTAAGTATCTCTTGTAAAATATGAGCAACACCAAATCCTTCTAAAGCCCAAACTTCCATTTCTCCTACTCGTTGTCCCCCTTGCTTGGCTCTTCCTCTAACCGGTTGTTGTGTAACAAGTGAGTAGGGCCCAGTAGAACGCCCATGAATTTTCTCATCAACTTGATGAATTAATTTTAAGATATAGGACTTCCCTATTAGAACAGGTTGCTCAAAGGGGTCGCCTGTTCTTCCATCAAATATTCTGCTTTTTCCCGGGTACTCGGGTTCAAATACCCATGGGTTTTTTGTTTCTTTACTGGCTTCATATAATTCTGAAAACACAAGTTTTCTTGAAGCCTCTTGCTCATATCTCTCATCAAAGGGTGCTATTCTATAATGTTTCTTTAGCAGATCCCCCGCTAATCCGAGCGAGCTTTCAAATATTTGTCCCACATTCATTCGGGAGGGTACTCCTAAGGGATTGAAGACCATATCAACGGGTGTTCCATCTTGCAAATAGGGCATATCTTGCCTAGGCAAAATTTTGGAAATGATCCCTTTATTCCCATGTCTTCCGGCTACTTTATCCCCAACTTTGATTTCACGTTTCTGTAAAA
Organism: Aegilops tauschii subsp. strangulata; assembly: GCF_002575655.3. NCBI lineage: Eukaryota > Viridiplantae > Streptophyta > Magnoliopsida > Poales > Poaceae > Aegilops > Aegilops tauschii. The sequence continues at coordinate 4,684 of NW_027332561.1, forward strand.
TATATACACGAACCATTATGTCGAGCGGGTCCCTTTGGATCCATTTCACATCGATAACGCGCCCTCTTCCACCTATAGGTAATTTCAGAGAAGTTTCTTTTGAAGTGGAAACCTCAAGGCCAAATATGGCCCGTAATAATCCAGCTTCCGCGATATAAGATGATTCGCTCGCTATCTGAGGCGTTAATTTACCTACTAAAATATCACCAGTTTCTACCCAGGATCCCAACCTAACAACTCCATTTCTGTCCAAATTGCGGAGTAAATGTTCTTCTAGATGTGGTATTTCTTTAGTGATTTTTTCAGCGGAGCCCTGGCTTGTCGTATCCGTCTGAATTTCATATTTCCGGATGTGAAAAGAGGTATAAATATCTTCATATACCAAACGTTCGCTAATTAGTACTGCGTCTTCAAAATTGTAACCTTCCCATGGCATATAAGCTACTAATACGTTTTTTCCTAAAGCAAGTTCGCCCCCAACTGTAGCAGCTCCTTCTGCTAAAATTTGTCCTTTTTTAATGGATTTACCCCGTGGAACCCGGGGTTTTTGGTGCATACAAGTATTTTTGTTAGAGCGACGGTGGTTAACTAAAGGAATACTTATAGTCTTCCCACTACTTGATAAAAGTATCTTATGACTATCAGTAGAAATGATCTTTCCCTCGCGTTCGGCTATAATGGAAACCCTCGAATCTAGAGCTGTTTGGCGTTCCAATCCAGTTCCAACAATGCATTTCTCGGACCGAGAAAGCGGAACTGCTTGGCGCTGCATATTAGAACTCATTAAAGCCCGATTCGCATCATTGTGCTCAATAAAAGGAATGAGAGAACCCCCAATAGAAAAATATTGGAAAGGAAAAATACTTCTAACATGAATCTGTTCCCATGCAATAGTCAAGAATTCTTGACGGTATCTAGCCGGAACAACCTGTTCTTCCTGAATACCTTGATTCAAGGACAAAGAATTTCCTGCTGCTATCATATAATATTCATCTCTATTTGGTGATAGATAAACCACCTGTCTCTCTTTTTTTTCTTTTGCTTTCTCAGCAGATATTTCATAAAACGGACTCTCTATGGATCCCCACAAGTGATCAATTCTCGCATGAATTGCTAAGGATCCAGTAAGTCCAACATTGATTCCTTCAGACGTGTCAATTGGACAAATACGCCCATAGTGACTCGGATGAATATCTCGGCTCCGAAAACTTGCGGTTCTCCCCGTCAACCCTCCAGGACCTAAACAACTCACTTTTCGCCCATGAACAGTTTGTGTCAATGGATTCGTTTGATCAAAAACTTGAGATAACGGGTATGTGCCAAAAAAGGTCTCATAAGTAGTTATTAATAAAATTGAAGTTGAAGTTGGAGTTACCAAAGTTTGGGGAGTCGGTTTCGATTGACGTATGAATACTCTACGAATAGTTTTTTGAACTGCATGTTGTAAACGACCAAGAGCCAATCCGAATTGATCTTGTAACAGATCTGCAACCGAACGAATACGTTTATTTTTCAAGTGATTCATATCGTCATCGTCAAGTATACCCGTTCCAAATTTCATTCCAATCAAATGATCCGTAGCGGCCAATACATCTCGTGGTAACAAGAATGTATTGTTCTGAGGTATATCAAGATTAAGTCTCCGATTCATATTTCGTCGACCAATCCTTCCTAATTCACATTTTTGTTGAAAAAATTTCTTTTGTAATTCCTCGCATAAGGACTCCGAAAATACCAGGTCCCCACCTACACAAGCAAATTGTTGATAAAACTCCAAAATAGCTTTTTCTTTTGACTCAATCCTCTTCTTCTCCTTAGCATTCGGGAAAGACAAGAAAATTTCAGGGTAGGAAACATTATCTAGAATTTCTCTTAGATTCGAACCCATAGCTGATGATAGAACTAGAATAGATATCTTTTGTTTTCTACTCACGCGAGCCCATATCCTTTCTTTTTTATCAATTGCTAATTCCGATCTCCCCCCCCAATCTGATATTATAGTGCCAGTGTAGATAGAAATTCCCTTATGATCTAATTCCGAGCGGTAGTAAATACCAGGACTTAGCAATATTTGATTGATCACAATTCGGTATATTCCATTTATAATAAAGGTTCCTAAGGAATTCATTATAGGAATGTTTCCGATAGAAATGGTTTGCTTTTGCACATCGAAACCAAAAATTAATCTCGCAGATACATATAATTCGGAAGAATAGGTGAGTGATTCATACACAGCATCTCTTTCTTTTATCGAGGGTTCTAGCAATTGATATCCTTTCGCAAATAATTGAAATGCAATTTCGTGATCTGGATCTTTAATTGTTGGAAACTTGTCAAGTTCTTCTGCTAAGGCTTGATTAATGAACCTACAAAATCCCTCGAATTGGATCTGACTAAATCCGGGTATTGTGGACATTCCCTCGTTTCCATTCCGGAGCATCTTAATCTTAAGTTTCCTGTTTATCAAAGAAAAATTCCATTATCAGCTCACTCTTCATCAATCCCTCTGGATCGATCTAGCAATCATGGAATCTATATTCTGTTTACTGAATCACATGAAATTCTAGGGAACTCCACATACGTATTTCATATATGTATTTCATACATATGAATAGAGACCATTTGGACGAAAGTTCGAGTTTGCCAGGGGTACAAATGAAATGAAAATGAATTGATAAAACATTCCTAAAAAAAAAAATTCTGCCACTTATACTTTATGTTATGATATTCTAATCAGATTGGATGGCAAAGATTTCTCATTTTATCTCCTTTCTATGAATGTAATAAAGCCGTAATATAATATACTAGAAAGTTTGACTTTACTTCGATTTAGAATAGCGTGCTTACTTTAATTTCTCAAAATAATTTGAGGGTTCTTTTTTATTTCGGATCGGAGTAGTATAATTACTAGAAAATTCAGTATTTCATTGTGGAATTCTAAAATCAAGTAAGTCCCTTTTTTAAGTACATGCCAATCTAGTTATCCACCTCTCCCCATATCCATGCTTTTCTTTTATCGTAATTTCACTTGGGTAGGCCAAGATAGTAAGGTTATACTCTATATCAGAGCAAATTTCCTTTTTTTATTCAAGATATTTAATTTAATACTTTTAAAAATTAAAGCATGATTCTCCATAGAGATATGTACATAAAGGGGATCTTTGGATAATAATGCTGTTCGGACCTAAAGTTTACCTATACACGGATTAAGCATAAAGTCATACTATTTTATTATGCCATTGAAGGGGGGGGAGATAATACCGATTTAAGAGTAGTTCACTACTGCAATAAAAAAAAGAGAATTCTAGTTAACGGTTCCAATTTATTCTGAATTTTGCAGCCTGTGAATAGAAATCCACTTTTTCTTCTTTTTCATCTCAATAGAAAGAAATGGGAAGTTTTATTGTGTTAACAATGTATGTTTTAAGATAGAATCTATCGAGGAGAATAATAGAAACTGGATCAAAAAAAGCAGGAATAGATTTTTTGAAAAAGATTGGAAAAAAGTAAGTAGAATTATATTCAAAATAAAAGGGGCTTTTCGTAAGAAAACGTGGATGAATACTTGCTGTTTTCTAGATTTTTGATCGGATTTTTTGGCGGCATGGCCAAGCGGTAAGGCAGGGGACTGCAAATCCTTTATCCCCAGTTCAAATCTGGGTGCCGCCTGATCAATAAAATACTTAGGTTTTTTTTATAGTGCTGATCGAATTCGATCAATTTTTACTTCGCATAAGTTCGGGCAAGAGAGTAACTGGGCCTGCCGATACTGGGTTTAGAGAAACCATACCATAGTTCTATCCTCAAACTAGGGTTAGGGTTTGTTTTGACGGTAGTGGCCAAAATGGTTATCAATAGGGGTGAGGTAGTGTTTCCTTATTCTTTTATTATATGAATTTGAATTGGTTCTTAATTGAGATTCGATTTGATAATTTTAAAATACGAGGATAAGATGTCAGAAATCTTGGTATCCAAAGAAAGGTCCCTAAGGGGCATTCTTTTTTTTTTTCAATCTAAGATTCAAGAAGGGACTCCACGAAAGAATATCAAGACTTACTAATTATTATACATTTTTTTATCGTACATCTTATGTTACCTACATACACTAAAGTAAGGACTACTTAATTTTAATTCTAACGAGAATCAGATTAAATAGGTCGATCAAAAATCAATTTAGGAGTTGTGTTATGGATAAAATCTCTTCCTCTTCATTCTTTCATAGAATGATACAAAGCAAGGCTGCAGGGTTTAGGTCAAAAATAAACATTAGGTAAGGTAGGTATCCAATAAATATTTATCTATCGTTAATTTTATGGTATATTCGGGCGTCCTTTGCTTAAAAAAAAAAAAAGAGTAACAAAAGGAATAAAAAATCTTCCTATTCCCGCTTCTTCTATTCAGGACATCATTCCCGTACTCTTTCTTTTTTAAGGAAAAAAGGGCTATAGTATCGTATTTTTAATGCTCTCTAATTCTACCAGAATTCCTATAAGAATTTGTTAGGAGTAAATTCCTTGAACTGATTGATCCATGGCCTTAGGGCGGAATCCCTTTTTGACTCTGTACCCTTGATTCCACTATGATTATTGATCAATAGTAGAATAGAATAATCCCTTCATAGAAATAGGAGACATAATTTAGATGGATATAGTAAGTCTCGCTTGGGCTGCTTTAATGGTAGTCTTTACATTTTCTCTTTCACTAGTAGTATGGGGAAGGAGTGGACTCTAGGGATACTACTAATTGATTAAGTAATCAAATTGTTGTATCAATTCTTTTCATTAATGGATCATTTTGCATTAATCATTTTGTCAAACGTTATTCTTTAATCTTTTTCTTTAGTTTTGTTTCACTCCTGTAAGAAACTCTTGTATTGTAAGTTGTAATGTAAGAAAGAGCCATTATACCAATTCATAATTTCTACTAGAAATGACGAATGGTTAAAAAAAGTTCTATACATAAGAAAATTCGACTTTCTTCCACGGAACTATTCACGGCATATCACACATTTTCCATTTCCTTTTACTTTTTACTATAGTCTATTCTTAATATTATTTTTCTTTCCTTCCATGGATTCTTTGGTCAAGAATTGTCTTAGATTTTTTTATTTTGACCTGATTGAAATTAAGTGGATGCAATGAAAAAAGAAATTGAATTAGACTACTTAACTATTTCAATCTACTAATCTATTCTATGTAGATTCAAAGATAATATAATAGAAAGAATCTAAAGTGTCGTAGAAAAAACTATATGTAGTTCTTTCTACCACACTTTAAGATTCCAACCAGATCCTTTCATTTAAGACTTGGATTTTTTTTATTTAATCCCTTTTTAATTTCTTCAATGATTAATTGGAATTCCAATTAATTATTTTGGCTGACTGTTTTTACATAAATAATAAGTAAAAAAGAAGTAGGAACTAGAATGAACAGTGCAGTAGCAATAAATGCGAGAATATTGACTTCCATAACCTCTTTATTTTTTATTTTCACAATAACTCGGGATGTAATCCCATGGAGAGGAAAAAGGGGTATCTTGTAAATTCAAGGGTAGGGCTTGCATTCTGATAATACTGAATCAATTCAATATTATGAATATCGGATCTATCAAATCAATTCATGGATGAGAGTTATATTTCACGGATGAGAGTTATATAGTATAACATAGGAAGATCCTCTATCCACACTAAGACCAAAATGGGTTTTTTGATTGGATTAGGAATTCCCTCTTTTTTAATCCTTTTCTACTTTTTCTTTTCTATATCTCTAACCCACGAGCTTTCTTAATCTTCTACTTTCTTAATCTTATACAATTTCCCTTCCTTTTTCTTATAGTTATACATACAATTATGTATGTATTATATGACCAACTTTCTATGGGTCACATAGACATCCAAATAAGCAGTAGAAGTGAGATGGGGAAAAGAGGTCTGAAATAAAAAGGGAATACGATTTATGTATGGATTCCGGTAAAATACCGGTACTCTATTCCATAAGAGTGGAATAGGAAATTAAGATGAGGATGGTATCATCATAAAGAAAGATAGAGTAATATAATATCCTAAATTCTACTAATCCACATATCGTATGTGTGTCTTTCTTTATCTTTATCGATCGGGAGTAGTGAAAAAAAATTCCTATATGCCTTCCCTCCCTCTTTAATGAGGGATGCAAAATAAAAAAGTGAAGTAAGGGTGCCCTGTGGGTATTTGATCTTGCTCCCTGCCCCTTTTTTTCATGGAAAAAGGAAATATCAATTTCTCCATTCATTGAACCCTAGTTCGGGACTGACGGGGCTCGAACCCGCAGCTTCCGCCTTGACAGGGCGGTGCTCTGACCAATTGAACTACAATCCCCGCGGGGTGTATGGCATACCCATTCTTAAATAGAACCATAAGAAGATTCGATTCGTCTTTCGTACTCTAAGAAATAGACGAATCATATACTACATACCCACATATTATATTATACGTGGGTATAGTGAGAGTGACATAACTAGTATGTCGTGATTTTTTATCACTAAAAATGGATAATAATCCAGCCTTCAATAAGAAAAACTCTTTTGTTTGTAAGAAAGGAATGAGAGAGATATGGATTAGAAAAAAAAAATTTCCCTTTTTTCTTTATCTTTTATTTCTATAGATCAGACATTTTATTTTATGGAAGAAAAACAAAAGGATTTAGTTCATACTCACGAAGCCCTAGATTTTTGGTTTGGGCCGAGCTGGATTTGAACCAGCGTAGACATTGTCAACGAATTTACAGTCCGTCCCCATTAACCACTCGGGCATCGACCCAGGAAGAATTTATTCTAGGGTTTTTGCTAATCTATGATTAACCTCCTTTCATAATACTCCCTACCCCCAGGGGAAGTCGAATCCCCGCTGCCTCCTTGAAAGAGAGATGTCCTGAACCACTAGACGATAGGGGCATCACTAGACGATAGGGCCATATACAACCGCTCGTGATTATACTATAATCATAGTATGAGCAGTTTTTTGGAATTGTCAATATACTCGAAAAGTATAAATAGATCCAAAGCAAAGAGTTTTTCCAACTTTTCTGTTATGTTTTCATCTAGGATTTTTTTTAGTTGATCGTTATAGATTAATTCTCCGTGCTTCATTTAGTGTTCAGACCAAAAATGCATCCATCCCGCACTAAGTCATAAAATTCTCTAAAAATATAGAGAAAGTTTCAAAAACAAAGAACAAAAGTGAATCAATTTAGTAGAAAAGTACTCTATCAGATTCGAACCAACGACTTACGTCTTAGCACGAGATTACTCTACCACTAATTTAAAAAGCCCTTTATCGGATTTGAACCGATGACTTATGCCTTACCATGGCATTACTCTACCACTGAGTTAAAAGGGCTTTTTATTTAATTCAAAAATTAGCCACTTGGATTTCCCATTATGGGTCTACTGCATAATGTACATATTATATATATAATATATAGAGATAGAGAGAGAGACATTATGTAGAGATTGTATATGTATATATCGATATCTTGAGAGCTCAAAATAAAATTAATAAAAAAAAAACATACCCTACATAACATATCCAACTCTTCTTGGTTCAGGGTTTTCCGTTTCCGAAGACTAGTAAAATAGGCGGATTCTGGAACCCCAAGGATTCAACGGTATATGGATATGGAAAATATAAGATTTCCGATCCTAGCGGGAAAAGGCGGGGAACAGATACCCAATAGGATATAGGATCCTTGGGAGGAACTTTTGGTAATGGCCTTGATCCTCTATGCTATTTTTTATGTGTTCTTAGTTCTATTGAACTTTTTTCATTCTTTTAAACAAGAATCTAATAAACTAGAATTGAGTCAGTGGAAAAAAGGAGAGAGAGGAAAGTGTTAAATGGAGAGAGTCGACTAATCAGAGACTTTTAGGATCTTCTTTACATCAGGTAAATCTGTCGGCCCTGTCCGTTTTTTTCTTTAAGTTACGACTCTTTGCTGCTTACTTCTATCAAGCCATAGGGAAAGTCTATGATGAATTTGGAAAACTCATCTCACTCTTACTCTATGGCTCGGACTTAATGGGGGAAGAAAACATCTTCCATAATTTCTTTTTTGTTCAATTCTGGACAAAAAAGAAAAGGAAAAAGGAATTTATAGGGACAGTGTTACCCCCTATATCCCCTAGTTTATATTGTAGGAATAATAAAACAATTTAGCAGTCTGACACACTTACGTCCTTGCAAAGTAAATAATTATTATTGTAGTCGTAACCGTAGAATAGGATCCTAATCAAAATAAATACATTTGGTTCAGGCGCTATTAGCATGGTAAGAAAAGATTTTTTTTACAGACCAGAGGGGCTATCTAAATCCTAAAGTAAAGGCGAGCGATCGAAGTAGAAGTACCAACGGCTCAGTGTCATGAACCTTCTCCATCTGATTCAATAAGGGGGAATTAGCCTTCTTGTCAAATGGCTATCCTTGACAAAGGGTACCATTTATACCATAATCTACAATGTAGCGGGTATAGTTTAGTGGTAAAAGTGTGATTCGTTCTATATAATAACTGAATTTGAAATGATATACTTAAGGCATCCTTAAGTTTTTTATTTTTATATTCCGATGAAAACTTTAGTTCTTATAAAGGATTAAATCCTTTTCCTCTCAATAGCATATTGAGGAAGAATATACATTCTGGCGATTTGTATCCAAAGACTAATTTAAATTGCATCCAAAATAAAAATAGGATTATGAGTACAGAGTCGCGAAGCATAATTTTGCATTGGATTAAGTATTCCAATTTTGAAAATATGAGTAAAGGATCTATGGATGAAGATACAAAAAAGTTGATTTCCAATCGTAACTAAATCTTCTTAAAATAAGGAATAAGGAAGCCAAATAGCTAAAAAACGATAGTTTTGGTTTACTAGAACCATCCGCATATTGTTTAAGCTCGGTGGAAACCCAATTCTTTTCCTCAGGATCTCTTGAATGAAATTAGGGAACGAAGTAAGTAGATTAGATGGATTTAGATAGAATTTCTATCTCCTACTCTATAAGGATCATCTAGAAAGCGGAGAGCTTTGGTTCCATTCAAATAGAAAAGCTGACATAGATGTTAAGTGGTGAGAATATCCATAAAGGAGCCGAATGAAATCAAAATTTCATGTTCGGTTTTGAATTAGAGACGTTAAAAATAATCAACCAACGTCGACTATAACCCCTAGCCTTCCAAGCTAACGATGCGGGTTCGATTCCCGCTACCCGCTCCATTCTGTATAAAAGGAGTATTCTCTTTGTCTAGACATGTTAGAGGCTTGTATTCAAGCCTTTTTTGTCCACCAGTTTCTGGTACTCCAGAGCGGAGTAGAGCAGTTTGGTAGCTCACGAGGCTCATAACCTTGAGGTCACGGGTTCGATTCCCGTCTCCGCACTTAGCAGTCTGTATAAAAGGACTATTCTATTTCTCTAGATATGGTAGAGGGGCGTATCCAACCCTTTTTTATTCATTAGTTCCCGGCCCTAGAGGGCAAAATTGAGCAGTTTGCGAAGTCACTTGCCTTCAAAAAAAGAAGGCGCAAGGCTTCTCCCTACCCTGCAGAAAATAAAAATGAAACGAAAGGGACAGTCTACCTCTCTCTTCCCTTTAAAAAAAGTTTGCCCGTTGTTTGTCTCAGTTAATACCCAATTTTTGGAGCTCTGTTGGCGAGTTCTATTTCTGCCTCCGGAGCGCCCTCTTTTTTTGAGTGGGATGCAAAGGAAGGGTAAGATAGTAAGGGATACGGCACTAGACTAACACCTAATTAATACTTAATTTAATATAAGTAGTTAAACAGTTAACTAGACTAAACTTTTTATCATAGTACTTTGATAAATTAAGCGGGCGAGCGGCGGGAATCGAACCCGTATCTTCTCCTTGGCAAGGAGATATTTTACCATTGAACTACGCTCGCTACGGTATATATTTTATAGCGTATATCCGCCTGGGTCGACCTTCTATGTCTGGGTCGACCGTTTCATTTCATTTTCTATTATATTAGAGTTTTCCTTTTTTTATTATCTGTGAATGAATATTCTAATGGGAATGGAATTTCATAATACTGAAAGAGAAGAGCTAGCAATTCGGAACGCAAATTGCGTTTTAATACGTCTCACTATTCTAATTTTTTAGAAGAAATGGCCTTTATTATTTCTTTTTTATGGGGTTAATAAATATTAACCAAATTTAATTTAAGAAATGAGAGAATTCAGAATAGCTACGAGAAAGACTAGTCCAATCCATAACGATGTACCGGAAAATACAACATTTTTATTATTTGACCAACCATCAGGAGAAGCAAATACAAGGGGTACACTAATTACTAAGACTGAGGAAGTCGCAATTAATGCAAAAACAGCTAATTGGAAAGCAATAGTCATATTTCTAATCCTCCAAGCTACCATCAAATAAAGTTGACTACATATTTGATCCCTCACTTAAACCAAAATTGTAAAAAAATACAAGAAGTAGGAGGGGTTTAATCATGAATCCATTGATTCTTCTCTTTAATTCAAATTTATTACTTAAACCGCTTTTTTATTTGGATATGGGGGTGAGAAGAGATTATTTACTCTTTATTTCACAAGCGGGTATAGCGGATCCTGTATCCGTGTATACAGTATACAGAGATATATCGAAAAGGAACTTGTATCTGATATCTTTCTAGAGGCTAATAAATCTTTTTATTTTTTATATGGCTATGTTCTATTTGTAGGAGTAAAATAAGGATTAGGCTGTGGAGAGATGGCTGAGTGGTTGATAGCTCCGGTCTTGAAAACCGGTATAGTTCTAGGAACTATCGAGGGTTCGAATCCCTCTCTCTCTCCTTTTGCTTATTGAATACGTTTGTTTCTTTCATTTTTTTTTTTCTGTCCCTTATCTTTCTTTCATAAAAAGGAATGAATGGCTCGGCTAGATGGAATAACCGAGCCAGAACAGAAAAAAAGTAGAACAGGTATAAATAAGAAAATCTTAGTTAAGAGGGTTCATGTAAAGAACAGGTTCCAAATCACGATCGATTCCCTTTTCAAAACCTGCTGCAGCAGCTCGGGCTCTTCCTGCATGCCATAAATGGCCCACAAAAAAGAAGAATCCTAGAACAAAATGAGAAGTTGATAACCAACTTCTAGGAGAGACATAATTAACTGCATTGATCTCGGTAGCTACGCCACCCACGGAATTTAAAGAGCCTAAAGGAGCGTGGGTCATATATTCTGCTGAGCGTCGTTCTTGCCAAGGTTGTATGTCTTTTTTCAACCTACTCAAGTCCAAACCGTTGGGGCCCCTTAGAGGTTCTAACCATGGAGCACGAAGGTCCCAAAAACGCATAGTTTCCCCTCCAAAGATAACCTCCCCAGTTGGGGAACGCATTAGATATTTACCTAAACCTGTGGGTCCTTGAGCGGATCCCACATTAGCTCCAAGACGCTGGTCTCTAACTAGAAAAGTAAATGCTTGAGCTTGAGAAGCTTCTGGCCCGGTGGGTCCATAAAACTCACTCGGATAAGCTGTATTATTGAACCATACAAAACAACAAGCGATAAAACCAAAGACAGATAAAGCAGCTAAACTATAAGACAAGTAAGCTTCTCCAGACCATACAAATGCACGGCGAGCCCATGCGAAGGGTTTGGTTAAAATATGCCAAATTCCGCCAAATACACAAATAAAACCCAACCATACATGCCCACCAATTATATCTTCTAAATCATCTACACTAACAATCCACCCTTCTCCACCAAAAGGAGATTTTAGTAAATAACCAAATATAACACTGGGGCTAAGGGTCAAATTGGTAATTTTTCTTACATCTCCCCCCCCAGGGGCCCAGGTATCATATACACCGCCAAAATAAAGAGCCTTGAGTACTAGAAGAAAAGCACCTAGACCTAACAAAATTAAGTGAATACCCAAAATTGTAGTCATTTTATTTCTATCTTTCCAGACATAACCAAAGAATGGAAAAGATTCCTCAAGAGTCTCGGGTCCCAGAAGCGCGTGATAAATGCCACCGAAGCCTAAGACTGCGGAGGAAATTAGGTGAAGTACGCCAGATACAAAGTACGGAAAAGTATCTAGAACTTCCCCCCCTGGCCCTACTCCCCAACCTAGAGTAGCTAAGTGTGGAAGTAAAATCAACCCTTGTTCATACATGGGCTTTTCTGGTACGAAATGGGCCACTTCAAATAGGTTCATTGCTCCGGCCCAGAATACGATTAATCCGGCATGGGCTACATGAGCTCCAAGCAGTTTACCGGACAAATTGATAAGTCTGGCATTCCCAGCCCACCAAGCAAAGCCGGTGGTTTCTTGGTCACGACCAGCTAAAACGAAAGTTCCATTAAAGAGCGTTTCCACGTGGTAGAACCTCCTCAGGGAATATAAGATTTTCATGAGGCTGATCCTGAGCTGCCATCCACGCACGAATACCCTCGTTTAAAAGAATATTTTTGGTGTAGAAAGTCTCAAATTCAGGATCTTCCGCTGCACGGATTTCCTGGGAAACAAAGTCATAGGCACGTAAGTTCAGAGCCAAGCCAACTACGCCAATAGCACTCATCCATAAACCGGTGACGGGTACAAATAGCATAAAGAAATGTAACCAACGTTTATTGGAAAAAGCAACACCAAAGATTTGGGACCAAAAGCGGTTAGCAGTGACCATGGAATAAGTTTCTTCAGCTTGAGTTGGGTTAAAAGCACGGAAGGTATTTGCACCATCACCGTCCTCAAATAGAGTGTTTTCTACGGTCGCTCCATGAATAGCGCATAGCAGAGCCGCACCTAATACTCCGGCAACTCCCATCATATGAAATGGGTTCAACGTCCAATTATGAAATCCTTGGAAGAAAAGGATGAATCGAAATATCGCTGCTACGCCAAAACTCGGCGCAAAGAACCAACCAGATTGCCCCAGTGGATAAATAAGGAATACAGAAACAAAAACAGCAATTGGACCAGAGAATGAGATTGCATTATAAGGCCGCAATTGAACAGACCGAGCAAGTTCAAATTGGCGTAACATGAAACCTATTAGTGCAAAAGCCCCGTGGAGAGCTACAAAAGTCCATAGACCGCCTAATTGACACCAACGAGTAAAATCTCCTTGTGCTTCGGGCCCCCATAGTAGCAACAAAGAGTGTGCTAAACTATTGGCAGGGGTAGAAACTGCTGCGGTTAAGAAATTACAACCTTCCAAATAGGAACTAGCCAATCCATGGGTATACCAAGAAGTTACAAAAGTTGTCCCTGTAAACCAACCCCCTAAAGCGAAATAAGCACAAGGAAAGAGCAATAGGCCAGACCATCCTACAAAAACGAAACGGTCCCTTCGTAACCAGTCATCCATAGTATCAAATAGATCATTTTCTTCTTTAGGAATTCTACCAAGGGCTATAGTCATAGTGATCCTCCTATTCAATTACTTCAACCATTTCCGAGCACCTCATATCACTTTCCAAGGCATATGATAGTTTTATTATCTGTGGACGATTTCTTTGTCGTTCAATGCCCTTTTTCAATGGTCTCGAAGAGAGAAATTTCCCATTTTTATCTATGGAGTCACAGTCACAACCGAGGTCGTGGTAAATCCATGAATTTGATTCGATTTGTTTTTCTTATACTATTTGTTTTTCTTATACTATAGAAATAGAAATAAATTGTTTTTCTTATACTATAGAAAGAAATAAACCTTTGAATTCAGCATTATTCCAAGACTCCTATTTCAAAGTCTATCTTTTAAGGGAAAAATGAAAATAAAAGTAACCCTTCTTTTCCCATTCCCTCTCTATTGCATGGGTGGAAGAACTAAAATAGAGGATTCTGAAAAAAAAAATGGACCTTCGAAATCCAATTTTATGTGTAGCGCAAAGGAGTTGCGATTTCTTCTTATTCCTATAGAACATCTAGTAACAAGAATATGAAATCGTAAATAGCGAAAAATTCTTGTCTTGCGCGGTCTAAGTCTAAGGAAATAAAAAAAATTCGCTTATACAATTTCATCTACATCGAATTTATATATCAGAATAGCGGATAGAGGCATCATTAAAGGAGTCAGGTCTACTTACTTTATGCTTCTTTCCAATTTTATGGTGGATTTGATAAGAACCCTTTTTGCTTTCTTGATAAATAATCGACAAAAAAAGCGTTTTTTTTTATATAACCTGCTTGTTTTATTATAATTATAACAAGTCCTATATGGAAATGCCCGCTAAAGAGAAAATCTATTTGATTGTCTCTCGGCCAATATCGATTTTTAGAAAGAAAAAACAAGAATTTTCTTCTTTTTTTATTAACATTAAGAAAAAAGAATATAATTAAAATGGAATTGGCAATATAATTTTTATAGACTTTTGAAAGAAAAAAAGGGGGTTTTTTGCAACCGTTATTTCTTATTTCTTGCCTATATCATATCACGGAAACCTTTCGCTTTGGAACGTGGAGAGATGGCTGAGTGGACTAAAGCGGCGGATTGCTAATCCGTTGTACAATTTTTTTGTACCGAGGGTTCGAATCCCTCTCTTTCCGCTCCCTTGGATCATTTGGGACTTTCGAATTGGAAAGAATTCTGACCCCCGGATTTTCTCATAGATAAATGTACGAAACAAATCCAATAAGAAAAAAAAAAAACTGAATTTTTACTCCTCGCGTCCAGGATTCCGTCCTGGGTCATTAGATAAGAATCCAAAGATAAAGAGTGAAACAAAGAATATCACTACTGTATAAACAAAAAGTTTGAGAGTAAGCATTACATAATCTCCAAGATTTTTTTTTAAGGAATAGATTACCAGTTTTTCCTTACCACACGGATCCACTAGGATGGTTTTTTTTTTATACCTAAAAATGCAAAAAAGAATTCTTGAAAAAAATTGCAAGAATTCTTTTATAATAAGCACTCTTATCAATAGCAAAAATAGGGTTAGGTGGTTAGGTATTGTGTAGGTACCTTTAGGTACCTGCTCAACCTAGGTGCAGGGGAGTAGAAAGGCTGATCCAAATTTATTGCTGTAGCTACCCATTCAATGTAGAAGAATTTAAATTTTAGAATCGAAGGTTCATAATATAAAAATATAAAACTTCTCGGCTTTTACCCATTTTTAAATTTTTTTGGAATGAACACATCATTCAATTTGGCATACAGAGTACTAAAGATTTCATCGAAAACTTACAGCAGCTTGCCAAACAAAGGCTAATAGAAAAAAGAATAGAGGTATAACAGGCATAATATCCACGATTGGATTGAAAATAGCATAAGCTTCGGGTAATTTGGCAAAGAAAAAACTAGTAGGATAAAGAACAGAATTAAAACAGATACAGGTTAAACTAAGTATATTAGGCATAACAAGCATTTCATTCTTGTAGAGTAAATAATTGGATTTTTCTTGAGTTATTTTTTTAAGGGAAAGAAGGAAAAGGCAGATTCAAAATCTTTTTTCTTCGGACTTTCCCAAACACAAAATACCTCCTTGTATTTGCACTCTCAAATGAGAGTGGAATAAATTCGACTTTCATATAATATCTTAATAGAATTCCATGTAATGATCAATGCATTTTTTTGATTCTATATTATCCGCATGTGTAGAATACTAGCAAGAGAATATCCCTCCTTTTTTATGTAATTGAAATGGTATTGACGAATAACAAATAAACATACTAGTGTTTATTAGTGTCGCATAAAACCCGAAATGGGGCGTGGCCAAGTGGTAAGGCAGCGGGTTTTGGTCCCGTTACTCGGAGGTTCGAATCCTTCCGTCCCAGATTGTTTCTGATGAAACAAACGGTGAAATCATATAGTATTCCGTACGAGACAAAAGTTTATTAAAGAGAATAATGATATCTTATTCTTTCTCAGAAAACATAATAAAGTCTTAAGTCCAGTCAAATTGACTATCTTTATTTTCATGAAAAAATGGGATCTATCAAGCACATTCAGGATATGCCTCTACTATAAAATAAAATCACTTAGTCAT
Source organism: Aegilops tauschii subsp. strangulata (assembly GCF_002575655.3). Lineage (NCBI taxonomy): Eukaryota > Viridiplantae > Streptophyta > Magnoliopsida > Poales > Poaceae > Aegilops > Aegilops tauschii. Next base: position 20,666 of record NW_027332561.1, read on the forward strand.
ATTTTTTTCTTCCTTTTGGTATTCGAGTTGAAGAAGTACGAGAATTCTATAACTACCAAAAACTTTCAATCTTTTCATTGGAATAGTTTATTTAGTTATTATAGTTAATTGTTTTTGGTACTGAAAAAATATATTACTACTAGAATTCTAATTCTAGTAATTAAATTAATTAAACTTTTTTGGAGGTTGATAGTTTATTTATTGAGGAAGAGTCAATCCTTCTTTTCTCACTTCAAGATTGATCATCTCGAGCCATCCGTTGAGGGTGGAAATTTAAGAATAAATAAGTTTTAAGCAAACTTGTTTAGTCGTCTTTTTCAAACTATGTTTCATTCATATGATAGAATTTTAATATGGGTTTAAATAAATTGGATCTTGGCGGAGGCTTCCCGGATAAATACTTACTTTCTTTTATCCATATTGCTCCATAGATAGCAAGTTTTAATTAGTATAAAAAAACTAAACCAATGACTATTCATGATTCCATCCATATTGGATCAATTCTCTATACCACTTTGCAATGAAAAGAGGAATGTTTGTTATGGTAAAACTTCGTTTAAAACGATGTGGTAGAAAGCAACGTGCGACTTGAAGGACATGATCGATTGTGGATTTTTCTATCCATCATTTTCCATAGTAATGAAAATGCTCTTGGCTCGACATAGCCTGTTCTATTCGTTCCGAACCAAATTTGCGCTGGGTTTAAGTAACATAGTACACGATGGAGCTCGAGAGGACAGAATTTTTTTTATCAAGGGAAAGAATCTAGGGTTAGTGAAAACTAATAAATTAGGCCAACTTTGTCAGTCTATCCTTAATATAGAAATAAATCGAAAGGTTAAAATAAGAATAAAGTCCAATAAAAGTATATCAGAATCAATCCCTCTTATTAGATTTCTATAGAAGAGATAAATGCTTTATCGAAGGAAATAAGAAAAAAGGGTATGTTGCTACTCTTTTGAAAGAAAAAAATAGGAATTCCCGAAGTAATGTCTAAACCCAAGGATTTCACAAATCAAAGATAAAGGATTCCAGAACAAGTAAACACAATTTTCAATTGTCTCAACAACAGAGTTGGATCAGAATAAGGAATAAAAGTCAATTCGTTCGAAATGAGACAAAGAAAAGAGTTTAAAGACGACTCAAAAATTTTGGAAGGATTTTGCCTTCGAAGTTTGTCAGGCAAAATTAGCCCACTTGAGTCATGAGTATAAATGAAATTTGTTTTTTCTGTAAGGAAATTAATGCACGTCATAGTCTAATTTCTATTATTATCGACAGAAATTCGAATCATTTTCTCGAGCCGTATGAGGAGAAAACCTCCTATACGTTTCTAGGGGGGGGCGTTGTTTATCTACATCTATCCCAATAAGCTGTCTATCGAATCGTTGCAATTGATGTTCGATCTCGAAGAGAAGGAAGAGATCTTCAAAAAGTAGGTTTTTATGATCCGATAAAGAATCAAACTTGTTTAAATGTTCCAGCTATTCTCTATTTCCTTGAAAAGGGTGCTCAACCAACAAGAACTGTTTATGATATTTTAAGGAAGGCGGAATTCTTTAAAGAAAAAGAAAGAACTTTGAGTTAATTGAAGAACTAAATGAATCAAAAAGTAGGATAGGAGAAGATTATTAGTATTCCTAGTTGTCTAATTATTTAGACACAATTTACCTCTTTTTTAATCCTATTTGGATTTATATTATATCGTGCCAATTCAACATAAGCCCCTATTTTATTTACTTTTTCTATCTAATTTGTTTTCTTACCATTGTATTTCCATTGACAAAGGTCTATTGAACAAATAGAATTTGTAGATAGATGGGTCTCTTTATCCTCACTCCATATTCAATTTTTCCGCCTACACTTCGCTCAAATGATAAGGGTGTTCCTCTTGCATGTATTCTCATACAATATAATATATATTTTTTTTTAATAAAAATCGCTAAAAATAAGGAGAATTTGGCCATCGTGATTAGGGTCGCTCTTTTTTTAACTTTACTTTAGTGGAATTTAACCGGACCTGTTCGTTTTGGCATTTGAGTGTTTTTCATGGTCGATAAAAAAATCTTTTGATGTCTTGCTAGTTCAATGTTTTGACAGAAGCGCGCGGTGTAATTCCATTGATTTTTGGATTTCGATCGTATCTAAGATCCTTTTTTTATCTGGGTTGCTAACTCAATGGTAGAGTACTCGGCTTTTAAGTGCGACTATGATCTTTTACACATTTGGATGAAACAACAAATTCGTCCAGACTCTTGGTAGAGTCTAGAAGACCACGACTGATCCTCAAAGGTAATGAATGGAAAAAATAGCATGTCGTAATAAAATCAATCTTTTTTGAATGGAATCCAAAATTACGATTTTCTGGGTCTAATGAATAAATGGATAGAGCCTGGCTCCAATTCTGGTAAAATAAAAAGCAACGAGCTGAACTTCCTAATTGGAATGATTCCCCGCTCTAATTAGACGTTAAAAATAGATTAGTGCCGGATGCGGGGAAAGGTTGGGTTTTCCTATGAGTGGACCCTTTATTTTTTCTTTTTTTTTTAGAAATCCTAATTATTCTTGATTATGGATTGAATAAGGGATGTTATGGATTGAATGTGTAAAAGAAGCAGTATATTGATAAAGAGGCTGTATTCCAAAGTCAAAAGAGCGATTGGCCTGCAAAAATAAAAAACTTGTTCTGTTCTTTTTTTTTAATTAGAACAAACATAAACTAATTGGGTAGAAAAGGAGCAGAAAAAGATCTGTGGATTAGACTCCCTTTCTTTCCAGGGTTTGTATTAAAAATGCAACACCCTGTTCTGACCATATTGCACTATGTATCATCATTCGATAAACCGAGAAATGCTTCTTCTCTCTGATTCAAGTAGAAATACAAATGGAAAAATTCGAAGGGTATTCAGAAAAACATAAATCTCGTCAACAATACTTTGTCTACCCACTTCTCTTTCAGGAATATATTTATGCATTTGCCCACCATTATGGATTAAATGGTTCTGAACCTGTGGAAATAGTTGTTAGTTGTAATAACAAGAAATTTAGTTCACTACTTGTGAAACGTTTAATTATTCGAATGTATCAGCAGAATTTTTTGGATAACTCGGTTAATCATCCTAACCAAGATCGATTATTGGATTACAAAAATTATTTTTATTCTGAGTTTTATTCTCAGATTCTATCTGAAGGGTTTGCGATCGTTGTGGAAATCCCATTCTCGCTACGGGAATTATTTTGTCCGAAAGAAAAAGAAATACCAAAGTTTCAGAATTTACGCTCTATTCATTCAATATTTCCCTTTTTAGAAGACAAATTTTTGCATTTGGATTATCTATCACATATAGAAATACCCTATCCTATCCATTTGGAAATCCTGGTTCAACTCCTTCAATACCGTATCCAAGATGTTCCATCTTTGCATTTATTGCGATTCTTTCTCAACTATTATTCGAATTGGAATAGTTTTATTACTTCAATGAAATCCATTTTTTATTTTCAAAAAGAAAATAAAAGACTGTTTCGATTCCTATATAACTCTTATGTATCAGAATATGAATTTTTTTTGTTGTTTCTTCGTAAACAATCTTCTTGCTTACCATTAGCATCTTCTGGAACTTTTCTGGAACGAATCCACTTTTCTAGGAAGATGGAACATTTTGGGATAATGTACCCTGGTTTTTCTCGGAAAACCCTATGGTTCTTTATGGATCCTCTTATGCATTATGTTCGATATCAAGGAAAGGCAATTCTTGCATCAAAAGGCACTTTTTTTTTGAAGAAGAAATGGAAATGCTACCTTATCAATTTCTGGCAATATTATTTCTGTTTTTGGACTCAGCCGCGAAGAATCCATATAAACCAATTAGCAAACTCTTGCTTCGATTTTATGGGGTACCTTTCAAGTGTACCAAAAAGTTCTTTGTTAGTAAGGAATCAAATGCTGGAGAAGTCATTTCTAATAGATACTCGAATGAAAAAATTCGATACCATAGTCCCCGCTACTCTCCTCATAGGATACTTATCAAAAGCTCAATTTTGTACTGGATCGGGGCATCCTATTAGTAAACCCATTTGGACAGATTTATCAGATTGGGATATTCTTGATCGATTTGGTCGGATATGTAGAAATCTTTTTCATTATCATAGTGGATCTTCGAAAAAACGGACTTTGTATCGACTAAAGTATATACTTCGACTTTCATGCGCTAGAACTTTAGCTCGGAAACATAAAAGCACGGTACGAACTTTTATGCAACGATTGGGTTCGGCATTTTTAGAAGAATTTTTTATGGAAGAAGAGCAAGTTTTTTCTTTGATGTTCACCAAAACAACTCTTTTTTCTTTCTGTGGATCACACACTGAGCGTATTTGGTATTTGGATATTATACGTATCAATGACCTGGTCAACCCTCTTAATTAATCATTAGACGAAATTAAGAAACAGGAAAGGGTTGATAAATGATCAAGAAAAAACTTTTCTATTTTTCATTCTGAAATGTTCTTTTTATTATAATAAAGAGTAGGTGAATCAAGTTACTAATTAAAAAAATTAGTAGAACTTCCTCTTTGGAATAGAAATTGGCTATTTCTACATAGGGAAAGTCGTGTGCAATGAAAAATGCAAGCACGATTTGGGGAGGGATTTTTCTCTATTGTAACAAGGAAGAATTATCTACTCCATCCGACTAGTTCCGGGTTCGAGTCCCGGGCAACCCATATAGAAAAGACTCATCAAAGTTAAAAACTTTGACTCACTTCATTTACAAATACAAAATTATTGGTTTGGTTAATTTAGTTATATGGATAGCTAATCTTTGGGCTGACTTGGTTGACATTGGTATATAGTCTATGTTATACTGTTAAATAACAAGCCTTCTATTATCTATATTCTAGTTAATACGTGTGCTTGGGAGTCCTTGCAATTTGAATAAACCAAGATCTTACCATGACTGCAATTTTAGAGAGACGCGAAAGTACAAGCCTGTGGGGTCGCTTCTGCAACTGGATAACTAGCACTGAAAATCGTCTTTACATCGGATGGTTCGGTGTTTTGATGATCCCTACCTTATTGACCGCAACTTCTGTATTTATTATCGCCTTCATCGCTGCCCCTCCAGTAGATATTGATGGTATTCGTGAGCCTGTTTCTGGTTCTTTACTTTATGGAAACAATATTATCTCTGGTGCTATTATCCCTACTTCTGCGGCGATCGGATTGCACTTTTACCCAATTTGGGAAGCTGCATCTGTTGATGAGTGGTTATACAATGGTGGTCCTTATGAGCTAATTGTTCTACACTTCTTACTTGGTGTAGCTTGTTATATGGGTCGTGAGTGGGAACTTAGTTTCCGTCTGGGTATGCGTCCTTGGATTGCTGTTGCATATTCAGCTCCTGTTGCAGCTGCTACTGCTGTTTTCTTGATTTACCCTATTGGTCAAGGAAGCTTTTCTGATGGTATGCCTTTAGGAATCTCTGGTACTTTCAACTTTATGATTGTATTCCAGGCAGAGCACAACATCCTTATGCATCCATTCCACATGTTAGGTGTAGCTGGTGTATTCGGCGGTTCCCTATTCAGTGCTATGCATGGTTCCTTGGTAACCTCTAGTTTGATCAGGGAAACTACTGAAAATGAATCTGCTAATGAGGGTTACAAATTTGGTCAAGAGGAAGAAACTTATAATATTGTGGCTGCTCATGGTTATTTTGGCCGATTAATCTTCCAATATGCTAGTTTCAACAACTCTCGTTCTTTACACTTCTTCTTGGCTGCTTGGCCTGTAGTAGGAATCTGGTTCACTGCTTTAGGTATTAGTACTATGGCTTTCAACCTAAATGGTTTCAATTTCAACCAATCTGTAGTTGATAGTCAAGGTCGCGTTATTAATACTTGGGCTGATATCATCAACCGTGCTAACCTTGGTATGGAAGTAATGCACGAACGTAATGCTCACAACTTCCCTCTAGACTTAGCTGCTGTTGAAGTTCCATCTATTAATGGATAAGGTTTTTCTGCTAACATATAAGAATTTTTGAAGAAAGAAAAGACAGAAATACCCAATATCTTGTTCTAGCAAGATATTGGGTATTTCTGTCTTTATTTTGAATCTTTTTTTTCTTCTTAATCTTTCTATTCAGAATTCAGTTAACGACGAGATTTAGTATCCTTTCTTGCATTTTCATAACTCGTGAAATGCCGAGTAGGCACGAATTCCCCCAATTTGCGACCTACCATAGGATTTGTTATGTAAATAGGTATATGTTCCTTTCCATTATGAATCGCGATTGTATGGCCAACCATTGTGGGTAGAATGCTAGATGCCCGGGACCACGTTACTATTGTTTCTTTCTCCTCCTTCATATTGACCTTTTCTATCTTTGCCAATAAATGATGAGCTACAAAAGGATTCGTTTTTTTTCGTGTCACAGCTGATTACTCCTTTTTTCCTTTTTAAAGAGTGGCATTCTATGTCCAATATCTCGATCGAAGTACGGAGGTCAGAATAAATAGAATAATGATCAATGGAAAAAAGCAAAAAATCCTTTAGCTGGATAAGGGGCGGATGTAGCCAAGTGGATCAAGGCAGTGGATTGTGAATCCACCATGCGCGGGTTCAATTCCCGTCGTTCGCCCATCGCATTATTGCAAATTCCAAAAATGCAATTTTCCATATTCCTAGTTACGTATTTACTTACGGCGACGAAGAATAAAACTATCGCTATATTTTTTCCTTTTCCTAGTTCTTCTTCCAAGCGCAGGATAACCCCAAGGGGTTGTGGGTTTTTTTCTACCAATGGGAGCTTTCCCTTCACCGCCCCCATGGGGGTGGTCCACAGGGTTCATAACTACCCCTCTTACTACGGGGCGTTTACCTAGCCAACACTTAGATCCGGCTCTACCCAAACTTTTTTGGTTCACCCCAACATTACCCACTTGTCCGACTGTTGCTAAGCAGTTTTGGGATACTAAACGGACCTCCCCAGATGGTAATCTTAAAGTGGCCGATTTACCCTCTTTTGCAATGAGTTTCGCTACAGCACCTGCTGCTCTAGCTAATTGCCCACCCCTTCCACGTGTGATTTCTATGTTATGCATGGCCGTGCCTAAGGGCATATCGGTTGAAGTAGATTCTTCTTTTCTCTCAAAAAACCCCTTCCCAAACTGTACAAGCTTCTTCCAAAGCATACGGCTTTCTAGATGTATATGACGATCTCTAGACAGATGGATCTTATATGAATCATATGATGAAGTACCACATGAGTGGATATATAGGAAAGGAATCCAAATCTGCCGAATCGCTCATGTTATGATCTTCTACATCCTAGGTCTCTGCGTTCCGTCATCTGGCTTATGTTCTTCATGTAGCATTCAGATCGAATGACTCTATGAAATTACGTCGATACTTCCACATATTATGGGTAACGTAGGAGACATCCCTATTTTCCCCCGGGGGTCTTAATTACCACTGCTTAGCTTTCAATTTGCCTCTGACCATCAAATTAAATGTGAATAACCCGTCCTCCTCTCTTTGAAACAAGGGGCGCTTCCGGTTCTGTGCGTGCTTCAAACAATTTTGTCTTCTCCATATTACCATATCTCTAGAGCCAATAATTTTCTATGAGGAACTACTGAACTCAATCACTTGCTGCCGTTACTCAACAGTTTTCTGTTGAGGTCTATCCCGTAGAGGTAGTCAAATTGGATCAGTGATCGATTTCTAGGTTTCGTCGTAAACCTAATTGGTTACTTCCAATTACGTAAATCAATAGTTCAAACCGCACTCAAAGGTAGGGCATTTCCCATTGATATAGGAACTTTTGTACCAGAAACAATAGTATCTCCAATTATAGCCCCTCTGGGATGTAAAATATATCTCTTCTCACCATCCCCATAGTGTATGAGACAAATGTATGCATTTCGATTAGGGTCGTATTCTATGGTTACGATTCTACCAGATATGTCTTTTTGATTCCGTCGAAAATCTATTTTACGGTATAGGCGCTTATGACCTCCCCCTCTATGCCTTGCGGTAATGATTCCTCTGGAATTACGACCTTTACCACAACGGTGCCGTCCATGGATCAAATTATTTCGTGGATTGGATTTCACTTGCCTGTCTACGGTTCCCTTGCGTGTGCTCGGGATAGGTGTTTTGTATAAATGTTTCGCCGTATTATTAAGTATTCTCCTTTAGTTTTTTTCTCTATCTAGAAGTGGAATAGAATAACCCGGTTGAAGGGTAATGATCATACGTCTGTAATGCATTGTATGGCCCAGAATAGGTCCTATTCTTCTACCTTTTCCAGGTAGTCGATGGCTATTCACAGCTACCACCTTAACACCAAAGAAGAGTTCGACCCAATGCTTTATTTCTGTCTTAGTGAATCCCGATTCGACATTAAAAGTATATTGATTCTTTCCCAATAAACGAAGACTTTTTTCTGTAAATACTGCGTATTTGATTCCATCCATAAATCGACTTTTATGCTCTGAGTTCCAGTATCGATAAGAATTCGAGTTCTTATTGTTCTTATGTTATGGTATGAATATACCATACCAATTCGTTATGTATGGATGATGGATGAGATTCCATGGATAGAGAGCCAGTTCCAATAGACTTATGGAATGTTCCCGTTCGTGTGCATCCAGCAGGAATTGAACCCGCAAATTTACCAATTATGAGTTGGGCGCTTTAACCATTCAGCCATGGATGCTTAACAGGGATCATCGTACATCGTAAATAACCAATTTTCATATAGAAAGACATATCATAGAAAAATGAAATCGAAAATATTCCGAGATGGCAAATATTCGGAGATGACTATGAAAACACCTCTCTGGATCCTCGAATTGAAAGAGAGATTGAGAGGGATCAAGAATCCTAATTCTCGCTATTTGGAATGGATCCAATTCTATTGAGTCTGACTCATAGTGATCATTTCTCTTTAGCAAAGAATGACCTTGGTTATCAAAGGATTGAACAACCGGGATCCATTTACTTATGATACCTAGTTGGCATTGATAACAAGGATCTAATGAATTATGAGTTTAATAGATCCTCTTTAGCAGAAAGACGTATATTCCTTGCTCATTATCAGACAATCACTTATTCCCAAACCTCGTGTGGGACTAATCGTTTTCATTTACCATCTCATGGAAAACCCTTTTCGTTCCGCTTAGCCCTATCGGGTATTTTAGTGATAGGTTCTGTAGGAACTGGACGATCCTATTTGGTCAAATACCTAACGAAAAATTACGATTTTCCTTTCATTAAGGTACGAGGGCTTCTTATTCCACAAGAACGAAAGCACCTTTTCATTCTTTCATAT
>NW_027332563.1:0-84294 GCF_002575655.3 Aegilops tauschii subsp. strangulata
GAATGCAATGACCATCAAGTTTGAATGCAAATAGGATATGTGCTTGCCCAAGTGGCCATGTTTGCAGGTAGCACCTCCGAGTGGCCTATGTTTTACCGGAGTGTTGATTAATTTCCGTTCCGGCAAATTTTAGGCGCTCGATATGTCCTTTTTTTAGCAAAGGTCATGTCGGATTTTTCCGTGAATTTTGGCTTGACTTGTGCTACAATATGTAGGAAATATCGAGTGGCCTGGATTTCCAAGAAAGATATTTAAACGACATTTCGGGTTGACTTTAAGTCTGTCGAGGCTCCATACATGACAATCAAAAAATGAGTGAGGGAGAAATTCTGCACCATATATGAGAGAGGAAGAATCCCGACTGTTGTTGTGGGGGTCGTTCTCCTTCTTCTCCTTGTGCTAGACCTTTGTTATGCACTAGGGGAAGGAGGAGTAACGACCATCATCGACGGTCAAAAAATCAGTGAGGGAGTGTGTCCACCATATATGAGAGAAGAAGAATGTCGACTGTTGTCGTGGGGGTCGCTTCTCCTTCGTTCCCGTGTGCTAGACATTTTGGTTTAATGCACTCGGGACGAAGGGAGGAGCGACCATCACCAACGGTTGAATATATACACCACGTGAGCTGAGAGTTTTCAAAAAAAGACTCGGCGGACCGATAGTCAACCCGTGCTGAATAATTATGATCTAATTTAGTTTTTGTAGTACATAGACTGAATTTTGGAAGTTTAATCTTTGAATTATGAACATAGGAAATTTCGTCGGACGACGAAAGTCTCGCGGAGTGCTCCTGGTGCGGCGACGACGGGGGTTTCGGCGACAGGCCTCACTTGGTAGAAGTTCGGCGCTTCAGCATTACGATCCAGGAGACCTTCGATGTTGAAATGGTACGCAACGACGCAAAGTGTTTTTTTTCGTAATTAAGCTCGACTTCTTCTTGTCGAACGTGTAATTTTTGTCTTTTACAATTCGAATAGCTTATCCCATGCCATGCAAGACGCCATGTCTTGGAGAGGATGGATTTTGAAGATCATGAAAATATGGAAACAAAGATAGTTCACCCAAGGACCCATCATGGTTTTGATTTTGATGTAAATCTATACAATTCTGAGAGCGTATCCAATTTTGGTTGCCCGAATTGGGAAGCACTTTGCAAGGCAAATGATTTCCATGAGGGTATGCTTGTCACCATGGATCTTGGTGATCCTGACATCGAGGAAGACAATATGGACATTTGGGTCCTTGTTGATACGCTTCCAATTCTACCGCTATGTGAGTTTTTCAAACATAGTTATTATGTAATTTATATTGTTTATTTCAAAATAGTTGACAGCTTATTTCCATTGATAGCTTATTTTCATTCTTCAAAGAATGTGTGGAAGATGGTAGACAGAACCTACTACACCAAAGGCAAGGAATTAACTTATCAGGAGAAAAATCATCTGATCTCATTTATTAATGATCTTGAGAATTACAATATCTATTATCAAACTCCTGCACATTATGGTCAATACGTGCCACTAGTGAACATGTTGAGCAACGTTAACATCCATGGAGATGGCATGGTAAGATTTTTTACTATTACGACATCCGTGCATCTTTTGCATAAATTCTTCTAAAACTAAACTACATTGCTAACTACGAAGTTATTACTATGTTTTTCAACAGAAAATCCCGAAGGATTGTGTGCCTTATCTGATGTTTCCGAAAGGTCGCCTTGATGTTATGAGCTTACGGCCAGGTCATCCTACACATCACAACTATTCATACCAGATTTCTAAAACCGATGAAGACTTGACAACCAAAGATTGGAAACAATGTATGGTCAGTCATAGGAAGGTACTTGGAAGCAACATTGTGCGACGTGCAAGAATTGGAGACAGGATAATCTCCATTCTCCATAATGGAGAGCCAGGGCCTATCTTGTTTTATGCTATTTTACCTAAGAGAGTGTAGTAAGTCCTATTAGAGAGGAGTAGGTCCTAGGTATAATGTGTTATTATGTGATACAATGTGTAAGAGTTGATGATGATGATGAGTAGGAGTTGTGATTATGACTAGTGACCAACTTGCTATATGATGTCTCATTGACGAAAATGATGATCATGAGGAGTTTTTATATGACAATGACGTATTATGATGATAAGTTGTTAATGATATGATGATGACGATGATGATGAGTTATTATGTTCAAGTGCATGGATCCAAAGTGACCATTGGTCACTTTGGATCCATGCACTTGAAACTAATCCACAGTTCTTTCACCCAATGATGTAATAACTCATTCTGATGTAAAAACAATCTCTAAACTGCTACTGTTTGGAAACTTGTATAATGGCGTATGAATACGACATAAAACAAAAAAGAAATACGTAACAATAGTAGTAGCGCGGGTAGAGAGGCGCGCTGCTAGTAACTACCAGTAGCGCTCTCTACCAAAAGCGCTACTGCTAAGCAGGTATAGCAGTAGCGTGGGCAAACACATGCTACTGATACACTTTAGCTGTAGCACCGTATCAGTAGCGCGCCACCCCACGCTACTGCTATACCTAAAACCGGCGCTAGTGCTAGCCTTTTCCCTAGTAGTGTTACGGTGCTCAATCCCGGTGACAGATGGGTACATGACACGTATGTATCGTTGCTATTAAGAATAACAAGATGGGGTTTATTCCTACATGAATAGATCTTGTCTACATCATGTCATTGTTCTTATTGCATTACTCTGTTTTTCCATGAACTTAATACACTAGATGCATGCTGGATAGCGGTCGATGTGTGGAGTAATAGTAGTAGATGCAGGCAGGAGTCGGTCTACTAATCTTGGATGTGATGCCTATATAATGATCATTGCCTGGATATCGTCATAATTATTTGAAGTTCTATCAATTGCCCAACAGTAATTTCTTTACCCGCCATATGCTATTTTTCTCGAGAGAAGTCACTAGTGAAATTTATGCTCCACGGGTCTCTTCTTTATCATATTTACCTTCGAGATCTATTTTTATTTTATTTTATTTTCAGATCTATTAATCCAAAAACCCAAAAATACCTTGCTGCAATTTTTTGTTATTGATTTTATTTCGCGTTTCCGCGAGATCTATTTATCCAATCTACTACAAATTTATCTATCTTTTTACCCGGGAGGGATTGACAACCCCTCTTACACGTCGGGTTGCAAGTATTTGTTCTTTGTGTGCAGGTACCGTTTACATAGTGTTGCGTGGTTCTCCTACTGGTTCGATAACCTTGGTCTCATCACTGGGGGAAATACCTACCATAGTTGTGCTGCATCATCGCTTCCTCTTTGGGGAAATACCGATGTAGTTCAAGCTGCATCACCCCTCCCTCCCCCCGGCGGTGCAACCTTGCCTGCCGCTAGTGCTTCAGTTGGGCGCGGGCCTATGGCCGGTTGCGGGGGTGCATGCAGCCTGCTCGTGCAAGTGTCCCCCCTCCTCCGGCGGCTCTTCCTCTCCCATGATTCAAGGTAACGGCTCTCGCGCAGCGGTGGCGAGGTTCCAGTGGTAATGGCAGGTGTGGGGCGCCTCGCGATGGGTTCTTTGTCATGCTGCTCCGGCCCCGGCGGCCTCGACCCCACGTTCTCCGGTGTTAAGGCTTGCCGGCGTTTCCTCTGGGCGGCTTCGGCCTCAGCGCCAGGAGTTGCGTCCCTTCTAGCTAGCCTGGTTCGCCGATGTTCCGACGGCCATGGCCACGACAGCTCGGATCTGCGTCTCTCCAGTCCTAGCTTGCAGGCGTTGCCGGTCGCCGTCGCCTGCCCCGTGCGGTGGTCTTTGCCTCGCCGCTGGCCTTACCCTGTACACCCTAAGGCCTCCCCTTTGGCCCGATCCTTTGTTCATGGGTTCGGAGGCAGTGCCACCCTCCGTCGGTAGGTGCAGCCCCACTAATCCAACCAGAGCTGGCTTCCTCATCCTCGACTCCATCATCAGCGGCTATGGGATTGCTCAGCCTCAGGCAGGGAGAAACCCCTGCTCGGCTTGCGCGTGCTGGCAGCGGTGGCACCTACGGGTGTCGTTTTCCTTCTTGGAGGCGCTGCCACGACCTTGAGCTATGCCCCTCTTCGAGCTCAGGGGAAACCCTAGGTCTGGCTCCTCCGGACCGGATGGCGACGGCGTCTCGGTGTTGTCTTTCTTCATCAAGGCGCTATCTTGCTCGCTCGCGGTGTCCCCGGTGTTGACCTTGGGGATGTGTTTTGCCGCTCTTAGTTTTGGCTTGGTTAGGTTTTAGCTGTGTTGTCTCTCCTGTTCGGGCTGAGCACCCCTTGTACCTCTGCTCCGGGTACCATGTTCACGCTTGTCTGCGTTCGTGTCATGTGTTGTACCACTCACTATCCTTCTTCTTTTCCTTCTATCAATGAAATGGTACGCAAGCTTTGCGTATTTGCGGAAAAAAGAACATTGGTGAGCTTAAGATGAAACTAGACTGAACATATAACTGACTATAAATGACTGAAACTGATTGACACTACTACTACAAATGTCATAACTCCATAGAAGACTGATTCACAAACATGAGGATTTTTATTACTTACCAAGCGTAATTCAAACTGAAACGAATCAGCAGACAATCAATAGCCGAGCGTTGCTACCAATAAGCCTAGTTTGTAGCCAAAATTAGTGATGAACTAATGAAAAGCAACAACAATAATCAGTGCTCATGTGAACGAAATCACCTAACATTATTGACTGAAATATGCAAGCAAAACCAGGAACCCCCCGGGAAAGAATTGATTTCCATGGATGAAAAAGAATCATATAGCGACTGAATCCGGCACTGGAGCTACTAAACGAGGCCGGGATGTGTTTCTACATTGGTAAATCGATGGGCACCGAGGGCTGGGAGATTGGATGATTTGCCACACTTTACTTGGTGATTAGATGATTTGCCCCACTTTAGTTAGGATTAGATGATTTGCCCCAATTTTGTTTTATCTTTTGATCATTTGCCCTAATCCGTATTCTAATGAATTCTTAATTATTTTAATTCAAAGAATCAACATGGAATGACCTTCATTCCCCTATGCCAGTTTTGCAATTTGTCCACCTAACCTTCTCCCTACATGGTTCGACCGAGCCAATCCAGTTCACCCCAGCAAACCAATCGAGTCGTCTCATCGCTGTGTTCATTCTCACACTAGTAGAAAACTGACCATTAGTTCGGAGCATTAGTCTCGGCTGGGTTTGGGCCCGAGACTAATGTGAGCATTAGTCCTGGTTCCAGCGGCTAGGAGCGGATGGGGGCACATACACCTCTAGTTCTGGTTCAAATGGGACCTCTAGTCCCGGTTGGTGATACCAACCGGGACTAAAGGGGTGGTGGCAGGCTGGGGCCCCTGCGAGCAACTTTAGTCCTAGTTGGTGACACCAACCGGGACTAAAGATATCCTATATGAAGGTGCTTCGTCCAGCCCGAGGCCAAACTTTCTCTCCTCTCTGTTTCCTTCCCCAAGCTCGAGTTCATTCTCCATTTTTGCCAAGATTTGTCAAGATTGGAGGCACCCCATATATCCAAGAGTTCAAAAAGGTTAGCAACTTCATCCTTTCATCTCTCATTGCTAGTTTAGCTCATTTCATGCTCTATAAGTATAGAAATTTGTGGGTTTTAGTTTGGGAGTAATTATGTGGGAGTTTATTTTATTTGTATGCAATTTGAGCTCAAATTAACTTCCTAGTTTGCATATATGTAGGTGTGGTTTACTTAGTGCCTTCCCATCCCCGTCCTCACGCCCGTTGATCGCCTGCGCCGTCCCGTCGCCGACACCAACTTGGTGATCCCCGTGTTCTTATCCTTTTTGTAAAAAAAATCTTAGTTGAATGATTTAGATAGTTACTTGTATAATTTTCATACTTGTATGATTGTTTGTTATATATGTGCCATGGTTTTGATATCCGTCCCCGCTGGCCCTCGTCTGGTTTATGATTCGAATGTGGTATATTATGTTGTATAACTATTTGTTTCATTTTGTGTTTATGACAATTATGCCCACCAAGTTGACATAGATATTTTTATCTATGAGGTATGTGAACCGAAAATTGCAACCGACCCTCTTGTCGAGAAGTTAAATTTAGTTGAAAAAGAAAACGATTGTTTGAAAGAAAAATTGAAACGAATTGAAGAAGAGAAGATGAAATTGGAGTTGTATGTTGTCAATGTCGTCGATGATCACAAGATCAAGATGGATGCAATGTGCTTGAAGATTAGAATGATTAGAAAATATGCTATTAATAAAGAGGCTTGTATCATTATGCTGTTGGATCAATTATTAGCTTACTTGGGATTTTGATCACATTTGTTGTTGCATTTAAATGCTTTAGCTAGATAGTTGTATGTTGTTTTATGAGAAGTATGTATGAACTTTATGTACGAAATTAGGACAACGTACGCAATTTGTATATCAATCATGTGTAAAAAAATCAGAATTTTATCACACTCCAGTGAATTTTAACAATTCTGCTCCTGGACGCAAAAGTTTCTGTTTTCTAGTAGGATCTAATCAACTATCACCCAAATTATCCCAAAGACTTTACTTGGCATAGACACCAACTGAAACATAAAAAGCACAATCATAACAGAAGTATAATTGCATATTTATTGAAGAACAGAAAGAAAAACAAAAATTCAAAGATAACTATTGGGTTGCCTCCTAACAAGCCCTATCATTTTACGCCCCTAGCTAGGCATAATGCATAGATTCAAGAATTGTCATCTTTCTTCATATTTTCTATAGATGTGTTTTTGTTAGGAGGTTTTTCAAATATAACTTGGACCATATTATCCATAGAAATTTTAGCATTATCAAGTTGTCCATCTGCATAACCCCTTTGATTACCGGCTACAATCCAAGAATATTGTTGATTGACATCATTGAAAACTTGTTGGATCATATCCAAAACAGAAACTTCCTTTTTCAGGTTCTCATCAAGGATGCGATCATTGCTAATCAAATGTCTTAATACATAATCACTATTGTAAAGGATCTCATCTATTACCTGTTTTTCATGGTTCATACCATAAAAATCAAAGATCTCTTTAACATCCCGCACTATGTAATCAAATTCTTTCATAATGACAAGGGTGTCTATCTTTTTAGCTCTAGGATCCTTTATAACAGGTAGCTCATAAAACAGTATTTGCAAGGTAGGATGAGTACGAATAAATCTTTTCTCAAGTTTAAGAACAAGTGCTGAAATAGCTTCCGCATAAGTTTTAGTTCTTTTAAGTATAGGAGCATCATCACAAGTCAAAGTTCCAACACAATTAAAGAATTCTTGGATGTCACATTTTCCTATAACATTCCCTTGTCCCAAAACAAAAGTTTTAGCATCTAGATTAGTAGAACGTCCAATTTTAGGAGTTCTACCATCATCTATTTCGGCCATACCAAAATTACTCATGATGATAGGTTCAAAGAAAGTGAAGAAGAAACAAGAAAAAGGCAAAGAATAATATTTTTTTTGATTTTTGCAAAAACTTTTTAGAAGTGGGGGAGATGAAAACGAGAGTCGAAAGGCAAACGAAGTAAATTGCAAGGAGATGAGAGTTTAGGCGTATGCACTTGATAGATGTTGATGATGTCTGCCCGGCAATGGCGCCAGAAATTCTTCCTGATTGCTTGTATCTGCATTGGTAATTCCCCGAAGAGGAGAGGATTGCAGCACATCAAAGGTAAGTATTTCCCTCAGTTATGAAACCAAGGTTATCAAGCCAGTAGGAGAACCAAGCAACACTATGTAAATAGCACCTGCACAAAAACACCAAATACTTGCAACCCAGCGCGTGAAGGGGTTGTCAATCCCTCAACGGTATTGAGATAGATTAAACTGTATGAGATTTGATGAATAGATCTAACTAAAATAAAAAATAAAATAAATAAAAGAAAATTGCAGCAAGGTATTTTTGGTTTTAATTAATATGATAGGAAATAGACCCGGGGGCCATAGTTTTCACTAGAGGCTTCTCTCAAGAAAATAACATACAATGGGTAAACAAATTACTGTTGGGCAATTGACAGAAAAGCAAATAATTATGACGATATCCAAGGTAATGAACATGTATATAGGCATCACATCCAAGACTAGTAGACCGAAACGATTCTACATCTACTACTATTACTTCACACATCGACGGCTATCCAGCATGCATCTAGTGTATTAAGTTCATGGAAAAACAGAGTAATGCATTAGGCAAATGACATGATGTAGACAAGATAAACTCACATATGAATAAACCCATCTTTTTAACCTTAATAGCAACGATACATCCGTGTTATGTGTCTTTCTGTCACTGAGATTGAGCACCGCAAGATCGAACCCATCACAAAACACCTCTTCCCGTGGCAAGATCAATCAATCTAGTTGGCCAAACCAAACCAGTAAATCGTAGAAGAAATATGAGGCTATAACAATCATGCATAAAGAGTTAAGCAAAGACTCAAATTATATTCATGGATAGAACTAATCATAAACTCACAATTCATCGGATCCCAACAAACAGACCACAAAAAAAGAGTTACATCAAATAGATCTCCATGAACATCGAGGAGAACATTGTATTGCAGATCAAAAAGAGAGAAGAATCCATCGAGCTACTAACTACGGAGCCGTAGGTCCGTGGTAAACTACTCATGCATCATCGAAGGGGCAACAAGGATGATGAAGAACCCCTCCGTGATCGTTGCCCCCTCCGGCAGAGTGCCGGAAAAGGCCTCTAGATTGGATCTCGTGGTTCTGAAACTTGCAGCGGCTGGAAAAGTGTTTCATCGAATCCCCTAGGGTTTTTAGGATTTTAGAGTATTTATAGAGGTGGAGGTAGGTCAAGAAGGTTCCTGTGGGCTCCACTACCCACCAGGGCGCGCTGGAGGCCCCTGGCACGCCCGGGTACCTAGTACGCCCCATGGGCCTCCTCTCATGTGCTCCCTTGGCTCCCAGGGTGTGTTCTAGCCAGAAAAAAATCTCCAAAAAAGTTCAGCGGGTTTGGACTTCGTTTGGTATTGATATTCTGCAAAGAAAAAAACAAGCAAAAAATAGCAACTAGCACTGGGCACTATGTCAATAAGTTAGTCCCAAAAAATGATGTAAAGTTGCTAGTAAATGTATATAAAACATCCAAGATTGATACTTTAATAGCATGGAACAATAAAAAATTATAGATACGTTGGGGACGTATCACTCTCATATGCATTATTGATGATCTAACAAAGAGCCCATATTACCTTGTCTTCTCCTTTAAATAAAATGATGTTTGCATATTCCATCTTAGTCCATGGCACACTTTCGCTATTATTATTTTCACATCATTCGGTCGTGCAAGTGAAAGGCAATAATGACGATGATTCGATGAAGTGATTGAGATGAAGAAAGGCTGGTATGAACTCCTCTTGTTTTCGTTTTTAGAAATATGTTTAGCTCATTGAGCTTGATTCAGTATCATTATGAGTAAACATGTTTGTGATGACAATTGGAGATTATAGTTGCTCATGCCATGCTTAAATATCTAGGATTGGATAATGATTTATCTTTAGTGTCAACATACATTAAAATGATTATGATGTAGTATGATAGTATGGTATTTCCTTCTGAATGATTCGAGTGGCTTGACTTGTCACATGTTCACGCATGTAGTTGATTCAAAACCAACATAGCCTCCATGATATTTGTGTTCATGGTGTTTGATATCCTACTCATGCTTGTATTCAATGTTAATTATTCTCAATGAATGTTTATGACCGTTTTTGCTCTCTAGCTGGTCGCTTCTCAATCTATTTGCTAGCCTTCGCCCGTACTAAGCGAGAATACTGCTTGTGCATCCAAATCCTTAAACCCAAAGTTGTTCCAGATGATTCCACTATATCTACCTATATGAGGTATTACCCTGCCGCTCCAAGTAAATTTGCATGTGCCACCTCTAAACATTCAAATAAACATCTGTTTTGTGTGCCCATACCGCTCATGAAGCGACGGGGCGGTCAGTATCGTCCATGCTAAGCAGGTTATTCTCATGATGAGTGTTTATTCATTGTCCTTACATGAGAGGGGCTGGTAATCGGGATGCCCAGTCCCATGATAAAATCGCAAAATAATGAAACAAACTCCCCTGAAAAGTTGTTGGTATGGAGGGCACCCGAGGATTCGGCTAGCCATGGCTTGTGTTTGTTGGCGGACAGGGAGTAAACTTTACTTTTTCCACTTGGGAACCACCGCTAATTTGTTTAGCATGGAAGATATTGAAAAGTCTCGGTCGTGACATTGACAGGAAAGGCATACCCCCCAAAATTATATTCATCTTTGTTTTGAAGCTTTGTCCTCTGGCACCTCTACAAATCCCTGCTTCCCTCTGCGAAGGGCCTATCCATTTTCTTTTATGCTATTTTACTTTTATTATTGAGTTACCGCCCTCTCATTTAAGCACTAGTTGGGGAGCACTATTGTCATTCTTATGCATTGAGTATAGTTAATGTTGAGTGTGACATGAGTGGATCTTTTGTACCTTGAATTACAATGTTTAGTCACTGCTTGAACTTCAGAGGTGCTCTGCATTTATGTTTTGCAGTCTCAAAAAGGGCTAGCGAGATACCATGTTATCATATAATATCATGATTGTTTGGACAAATTGTTGGCATCCGAGATATCTTATTATTGCTCGCTAGTTGGTTATGCCTTTGGTATGAGTAAATGTGAGACCTAAATGCTATCATCAATATGGTTAGTTCATAATCCTTGCTAAAAACTTGAACAATAGCTAAGTATATTTACAATAACAACAACAAAAAGAGTTTGTACAAGTTTTTCTTGCTCACCTTCAGTTTGTCAACTGAATTGCTTGAGGACAAGCAATGAGTTAAGCTTGGGGGAGCTAATATGTCCCAAAAGTATCTACTTTTCCAAACACTTTTGCTCTTGTTTTGGACTCTAATTTGCATGATTTGAATGGAACTAACCTGGATTGACGATGTTTTCAGCAGAATTGCCATGGTGTTGTTTTTGTGCAGAAATAAAAGTTCTCGGATTGAGCTAAAAATTTGCGAAGAATTATTTCAAAATATATAAAAAATACTGGCGAAGAGAAGTACCAGAGGGGCCAACAAGGCGCCCCAAGCCTGGGGGGCGCGCCTGGCAGGCTTGTGGGCCCCTGGCAGCTCCGCAACCCTAACTCCAACTCCATCAGTACCTATTCGCCAAGAAAAAAAATCAGAGAGAAGGAATCAATGCGTTTTATGATACAAAGCTACCGCCACCTCATGTTCTTCATCAGGAGAGCTGATTCGGAGTCCGTTCGGGGCTCCAGAGAGGGGAATTCGACGCTGTCGTCATCATAAACCTTCCTCCATCACCAATTTCATGATGCTCACCATTGGGAGTGAGTAATTCCTTCGTGGGCTTGCTGGACGGTGATGGGTTGGATGATATTTATCATGTAATCTAAGTTTTATTAGGGCTTGACCCTAGTATTCTATATGTTTTAAGATTGATGTTCCTACGACTTTGCTATGCTTAAAACTTGTGTAGGATCGAAAGTAGGTCTAGAGGGGGGGGTGATTAGACTACTTAACCAAATAAAAATCTAGCCTCTTCCCAATTTGAAGTCTTGGAAGATTTTAGCAACTTAGCACAAGTCAAGCAATCAACCAACACATGCAATTTTAAGAGTGTAGCAATAGAAAGTAAAACATTGCATATGAAGGTATAGGGAAGGGCTCTGGATGGCCATCGCGCCCGAGCCGTTCCCCGTCGTCGCCTCGCCGTACACGGCCGCCCGACCGCGCCCTGCGCCGTGCGTGATTGCCCCCGACGCCCCTCTGCACCCGTCGCCCCGCTCCCCCCCCCACGATGGCCCTGCCGCTGCTCCACCGGAGCTCCCCGCCGTTCGCCTCTGCTCTGCCCGCGCTGCTCCGCCGCCGCTCCGGTGGCTCGTCGGAGCCCCGCCTCCCCTGGCCCTGGCCGCCGGCGCTGGCGTGCGCCGTGCGCGCCCAACGCCCCTCGTCTCGCGCCCGTTCGGGCGCCCCGCCCCGTTGCCCGTTCGGGCCGTGCCCGATAACCCGCACCCGCATCGCCCCCCTCTGGGCCACTGCCAGGTGGGCCTTGCCCTACCTGAGCCACTGCCCACTGGGCCCGACCCCCTGGCCCAATGACAAACGGGCCCCATCGCCCCAGAACGGTTTTTAATAAAAATAAAAATAAAAATAAAAATAAAATAATAAATAAAATAAATTAATAATAATAATAAGAATAAATTAATTAATAAAATTTAATAAATAAATAAATAAAGAAAATAAAAGTTAAAAATAATTTTAATTAATTAACTAAATTAATTAAGTTAATTAATCCTGTTTAAATTAATTAAACAGTAATTATTTAGCTAAACACTAATTAACCTAAAAAGTGAATGACAGGTGGGTCCCACTGGACCCACATGTCAGTTTGACTTAGTCAACCCCTGTTGACTGCTGATGTCAGCATGACATCATGCTGATGCCATAAATCCATTTTCGAATTAATTTAAATGATTAATTAAATTCCAGAAATTAATAAAATCTTTAGAAAATCATATTTTTTAATCCGTAACTCGGATTAAAATATTTTCAACATGAAAGTTGCTCAGAACGACGAGACGAATCCGGATACGCAGTCCGTTCGTCCACCACACCTCCCTAACCTATCGAACTAGCAACTTTACCCCTCCGGTCCGTCTGTCCGAAAACGCGAAACATCGGGAATACTTCCCGGATGTTCCCCCCCTTCGCCGGTACCACGTACTGTCGCGTTAGGACACACCTAGCACCGCTCATTGTCATGTCACGCATCGTCATGCTTATGTTTGCATTGTATTTACTGTTTCTTCCCCCTCTTCTCTCCGGTAGACTACGAGACCGACACTGCTGCTGCCCAGTTCGACTACGGAGTCGACGACCCCTCCTACTTGCCAGAGCAACCAGGCAAGCCCCCACCCTTGATCACCAGATATCGCCTATTCTTCTCTATACTGCTTGCATTAGAGTAGTGTAGCATGTTACTGCTTTCCGTTAACCCTATCCTGATGCATAGCCTGTCATTGTTGCTACAGTTGTTACCCTTACCTGCTATCCTACTGCTTAGTATAGGATGCTAGTGTTCCATCAGTGGCCCTACACTCTTGTCCGTCTGCCATGCTATACTACTGGGCCGTGATCACTTCGGGAGGTGATCACGGGTATATACTATATACATTCTATACATGACACATGTGGTGACTAAAGTCGGGTCGGCTCGTGGAGTACCCGCAAGTGATGCTGATGAGGGGGGCTGAAAGGACAGGTGGCTCCACCCCGGTAGAGGTGGGCCTGGGTTCCTGACGGCCCCCGACTGTTACTTTGTGGCGGAGCGACAGGGCAGGTTGAGACCACCTAGGAGAGAGGTGGGCCTGGCCCTGGTCGGCGTTCGCGGATACTTAACACGCTTAACGAGATCTTGGTATTTGATCTGAGTCTGGCCATTTGGTCTATACGCACTAACCATCTACGCGGTAGTAGTTATGGGTATCCCGGCGTCGTGGTATCAGCCGAAGCCTTCGTGACGTCAGCGACTGAGTGGCGCGCGCCGTGTTGGACCGCTTTGACGTAACCGCCGTGATCGTGTGGGTTGCTAGGTCTGCTCGCGGCCGCGTTCGCAACGTGCAGGTGTGCATAGGGCGATGGGCCCAGACCCCTGCGCGCATAGGGTTAGACCGGCGTGCTGACCTCTCTGTTGTGCTTAGGTGGGGCTGCGACGCGTTGATCTTACGAGGCTGGGCATGACCCAGAAAAGTGTGTCCGGCCAAATGGGATCGAGCGTGTTGGGTTATGTGGTGCACCCCTGCAGGGAAGTTTATCTATTCGAATAGCCGTGTCCCTCGGTAAAAGGACGACCCGGAGTTGTACCTTGACCTTATGACAACTAGAACTGGATACTGAATAAAATACACCCTTCCAAGTGCTAGATACAACCCGGTGATCGCTCTCTAACAGGGCGACGAGGAGGGGATCGCCGGGTAGGATTATGCTATGCGATGCTACTTGGAGGACTTCAATCTACTCTCTTTTACATGCTGCAAGATGGAGATGGCCAGAAGCGTAGTCTTCGACAGGACTAGCTATCCCCCTCTTATTCTGGCATTCTGCAGTTCAGTCCACTGATATGGCCCTTTACACATATACCCATGCATATGTAGTGTAGCTCCTTGCTTGCGAGTACTTTGGATGAGTACTCACGGTTGCTTTTCTCCCTCTTTTCCCCTTTCTATACCTGATTGTCGCAACCAGATGCTGGAGTCCAGGAGCTAGAGATCCCGAGGATGATGCTACATGGAGTTCGGCTTCCAGGAGTAGTTAGGAGGATCCCAGGCAGGAGGCCTGCGCCTCGTTCGATCTGTATCCCAGTTTGTGCTAGCCTTCTTAAGGCAAACTTGTTTAACTTATGTCTGTACTCAGATATTGTTGCTTCCGCTGACTCGTCTGTGATTGAGCACTTGTATTCGAGCCCTCGAGGCCCCTGGCTTGTATTATGATGCTTGTATGACTTATTTATGTTTTAGAGTTGTGTTGTGATATCTTCCCGTGAGTCCCTGATCTTGATCGTACACATTTGCGTGCATGATTAGTGTACGGTCAAATCGGGGGCGTCACAATACATCATCATCATCATCATCATCTACTACTACTACTACAATATGAACAAAAAATCTATATATGTGAATAGGGCCTCGTGGCGATGGGGCGGGCGGCGGCGTTGGGACGGGCGCGCGGCGGCGCTGGGGCGCGGGGGGGGGGGGGAGGGGGAGAGGAGCGGGAACGGCACGGTGAGGCTCACAGTGCAGGTGAGCGGCGGCAAGGTCGGGGCAGCGCGCTCGGCGTGCGCGACGACGAGGTCGGGGCAGGGCGCGTCGAGGTCGGGGCAGGGTGCGGCGAGGCCGGGGCAGGGCGACGACGACGACGGAGACGGCGGACGGGGGCGGCAGCCTGGCGGCGTCGATGTCGTCGGTGTCGTCGGGGCGGCAACTGCCAGATGAGAAGTGAAAATTTTCACAAGTCTTGCTTATATACACGAAGCATTGGTCCCGGTTCGTGGCACCAACCGGGACTAATGCCCCCCTTTAGTCCCGGTTGGTGCCACCAACCGGGACCAAAGGTCTCCCGGTTGGTGGCACCAACCGGGACTAAAAGGTTGGCATTGGAACCGGTTAGTGCCACGAACCGGAAACAAAGGGTGGCATTGGTCCCGGTTTGTGCCACCAACCGGGACCAATGTCCTGCGCCTGCCAAAGCCGCGGTGCGGTGGGATGTTTAGTCCCACCTCGCTAGCCGAGGAGCTGCCGCACCTGTTTATAAGCCCTGCCCCACCATCTCCATTGAACTCCTCTAAACTGCAGGCCTATGGGCCTAATCTCAGCCTGTGGGCCTGCTGGGCCTTCTGCGGACCTGAATCCTGGCCTATGGATGGGTTTGTAGTCGTATTCAGGCCGTGGTGGCCCAGTAGGTGGCATTTTTTATTTTTTCCCCTTTTTTTGTTTTCTTTTTTGCTTTATTTATTTTATTTTGTTTCTACTTACAACAAAATACTTACTGTTGCTATTTTATTTTATTTTGTTTCTACTTATTTATTAAATTTTATTTTGTTTCTACTTATTTATTAAATTTTATTTTGTTTCTACTTATTTATTTTATTTTGTCTACTTATTTATTTTATTTTGTTTCTACTTATTTATTTTATTTTGTTTCTACTTATTTATTTTATTTTCTTTTTGCTTATAATGTTTTGAACAGAAAATACTTTGATAATTTTAGTTGCATAAATTTTATATAATTTTAGTTTCAATAATACTAGAGGTTTATAAAAGCTTTTTAGTTGATTCCTTTTGCTATTAGAGTTTCATTAAAGTTTTCTAGTTCATTCTTTTTTCTATTAGAGTTTCATTAAAGTTTATTTTGTTTCTACTTATTTATCTTCTTTTCTTTTTTGCTTTTTTATTGATTTTATGAAAATTCTTTTTTGCTTATAATGTTTTGAACAAAAAATACTTTGATAATTTTAGTTGCATAAATTTTATATAATTTTAGTTTCAATAATACTAGAGGTTTATAAAAGCTTTTTAGTTGATTCCTTTAGTACCGGTTCTAAGGCTCTTACAAAGGCATTTCATTTAGTACCGGTTCTAAGGCTGTTACATCAGCTATTTTTAACCCTTTCTGACTTCATTTATTCTTTTTCAGGCATTCACTCATATTTTTGAGCTAAATGATCATGAAATTGAAAAGCACTACAAATGATCTCTGAAAAGGTTGAAAGTTGGCATGGTATCATCATTTTACCCACATAGCATGTGCTAAGAAGTTGAGAGGGTTACGGCAAAAACTGGATGCACTTCGTGTACAAAACGGACAATCTCTTTCGAAGTATCAGGGTTTCGGACGAAAACTCATCTGTTACAAAGGTATTTCATTTTTTTAACTTATTTGAACTCCAGACTCTTTGTGTGTTCAAAATGCACCATTCAAGCCACATCAGCAATTTTCAACCCTTTCGGACTTCATTTGTTCTTTTTCAGGCATTCACTCATATTTTTTGAGCTAAATAACCATGAAATTGAAAAGCACTATAAATGATTCTTTTTAGTTGCATAAATTTTATATAATTTAAGTTGCATAAATTTTATTTTTTATTGATTCTTTTTAGTTGATTCCTTTTCCTATTAGAGTTTTATTAAAGCTTTTTAGTTGATTCTTTATTGTAGAATATATTAGTGGGTAAAAAACAAATCTTTGGTCCCGGTTCCAGACACCAATCGAGACTAAAGGTGGTGGGCCAGGAGCAAGGCGCATTGGTCCCGGTCTGTGTCTGGAACCGGGACCAATGGTCTCAGACGAATCGGGACCAATGGCCCCCGAGGCCCAGCCCGCGCCCTGGCCTAATGAACCGGGACCTATGCCCCCCATTGGTCCCGGTTCATGAGTGAACCGGGATTAATGGGCTTGCCGTGCCTAGACCAAAGCCTTGTTTTCTACTAGTGACATCTAAAGGAGAGGACTTTTGCTCTTTCCAGTTTTCCGCTTTGGGGGTGCGTGCTTAAGAAAAAGATAATAACCAATTAAACAACCAGGAAAACAGCGGTCAAACATGATTAAGGTATGAGGCGCCGTGCAACAGGGCAAAATGATGCATCCAGCCATCCATGATTCCCCTTCGATACATCCCAAACCAAGAGCCCGACCCGTTGCTACTAGCTTTATTATTATTATTCAAATTCTCACACCCTATCATCTATGAAACATATGTTTCGACACCATGGGGCGCGGCGCTAGGGAGTTCTGAGGACACAAGGAGATGATTGGTTTGACGTCAAAAATTACCATACCAACATTTGACTAGTACTTGGTTGGTTACCATGTTTACTTATCAATCTCACAATAAGTTGACATTTTTTGTCAATTTTTAATATTGCCAATTAATGGGTTGCCAAGTATTGGCATCAAACCAATTATCCTCAAGAAACCAGAATCGTTCGTCAAGTCAGCTATCTAACAAAATCCTACGAGAATCTTCTTCCTAACACTAAACAAACAAACAACCAAGGGAAACATGAAGAAATGGAAAGCGACCAAGCAGATTCTGCCAACACATCCAACGAGTCATGAACTGACAAAACTGACAAAACAACCGGCAAAAATATATGATTCCGCCCATACGGCTTGTTGCTACCTATGCTCTTCTACCCTTTTGAATAAATCAAAACAGAGGAGGATTGAGGAGCTGGACAAGTCTTCTGGGAACACAAGAAACCAGGATTGTTCTCTATGTCAGTCAGGTCAGCTGTGTGACCAAATCCTACCAGCAGAATCTTCCGAACGGTAAACCAACCAGGCAAGTAGACCACGCGTAAAAGATAAACATTTTATTAGAAAGAACCTAGCCGCGACTCTACGTTATCTGCTACCGTGACGCCCAACACCTCGCATAGAACAACTCACAAAGATTCTAGTAAAAGACATAATGGAAATAGTGCAGCTGAAGGACGAGGAGGTCCTAGATGGACGAGGAACCGGCAGCAGGGGCGGAGATGGTGGAGAGCTCCTCGGCGAGGGCGGCGGCGAGTGGTGCGCGGAGGCGCTCGAGCTCGTCAATGACGGCGGCGAGGACAGGCTTGGAGCGCATCACCTCCTTCTGCTCCTGGCTAAGCGTCTTGCCGGCCGCGACAGACTCTTCCGTCCACGCAATGCGATTCTGCTGCTTCCGCAGCGCGTGGAGACGCCTGGACAACACCGAGAGGATCGGTCCCTCCTTGGTTTCCATTATTGTCGCTTTGGTTTCAAATTCCTTAACCAACTCTGCAAAAAATAAGTAAATTGCAAAGCATAAAGTATGTCAACGGTAATAAAATTGTTCAACAACACAAAATCAGCTAACTACTATTTTGACGAGTACCTGATGTCGTACCAAAAGAGCTAAGAAGAAGACAGGGCTCATAGGTGGGTTCAAACCACCTCATCTTTTGAGCAGAACATTGCGCACCAGATTCGAGCTTCAAACTTTTGGTGTTGACAGCGAGTACATATGCTGTCTGATGGCACATGCTCTCCTTCGCCATAATGTACATAATATCGTCATCGAGCAAACTTAATGTAGGGCCTGCAGTGGTGAATTTCCCCCATGTCAAATTGTTTTCCTCATCAAACATCCCAGGCAAAAGACTCGGCAAACTCGAGTCGGTGAAATATATCTCAGACGTATCAATCGTCATGCCATCATGCCAAACATCATCTGAATAGATTGATCTGGTCCATGTAGTAGCCGTCCAACCATGATCTTGTGCTCGCTTCATGCTGCGAATAGCATTATCCGCATGGAAATTTAACCCAACAAACTTGATCAAACCATTGCATATCGTGACATGACGGTGTGGTCTTGGGGTGAAATCCTCATACGTCAAGTGGAACTCAGAGGGATCACACGGTTCCGGTATTGGCAACGGGATGAAACGGATGATAAGCTTGCTGTCCAAAACATTGCATAAGAGAATTCCCCACCAAAGATCGATCCAGCCTACGACACCCTTTTCTACATATGCCACGCTCATGGCATTATGAACCGATAGCTTATGTTTAGCATTCCTTGTTTCACCATCCTCCTCGGCGACATAAGCCGTCTGAGAGTGCCAAGCATTCATGTCGGAGCGGTAGATGTGGAGCGCGTAATGTCTGCGAGACTCGGGCACGATATATCCAACATGAGGGAAAACGACAGCAAAGTCTTCTTCGCTGTTGTTGTCAGTGACAGGCAAGACGGCGACCAAATTTCGCGAGAAAGAAGACGGATAGGGCCTTGGAAGAAGATGGAGAGAGGCGGAACCTGGCCCTGCTGCCTTGTAGACGAAATAGTCGAGGAACCGCCGATAATGGTTGGCGCTGTCCAAGAAAGTGATAGCCAGCAGCACGAACCTTCCGGCTATGCCAAGTATAAAAGGCTCCGCAACCAAACTCTTCCCGGTCTGATGATCGACGCAGCGTGCAAAGCACAGTGAGATGGCCGGGGGATCGGCTGTTTTGAAGGAGACCTCGACGTCGAGTCCTTGGCTGTTTCTGGTTTCTGCGGTGGTGGAGTTTTCCAAATAGCCGATTAGGCACTTCTTATCCAAGAGGATGTGGGGGTGGCGGCCATCGCCGAGGGAAGGTTGGTCTGCTGGCATGACGGAAGATGGGAGGATGGGAGGCCGCCGATGGAGATGTGGATCGTGGAAGGCGGCGGAGGGCGTGGCCGTGGGAATTCTGTCCTGCGGAAGCTGGGAACGGAGGGCGAAGAAGGTCGGAGTGGAGGCGGAGCCGAACCCTAGCGTGGCGGGCGGCGGCACGAGAGAGACGGACCGATCGAGGGGAAGGACCCAAAGGAGCGAGTCTGATCGATCGGGTCGGGCAGAAGGGGTACCGTGCCTGCGTGAGAGCCCGTCTTTGTCGTGCGACAGATTGTACTGACCTGCTAGCGGTTGCGAAGTGACTCGGTCGACCCATCGATCGGAGTACGTTTTTTTTTTTGAGGGATCGGAGTACGTTTTGGATCCAACGATTTCCTTTTTTCTTCTTTGAGAATGATCCAACGATTTCCTAGCTGGCTTTTTTAACGCAAACAACACTGCATGCATGCATGCATGCGCCCCTACGTGACTAGCAGTAGCATGCATTTCTCAACGGATGGAATGAAGAAATAGGGACTGACTACTAGTCAGTCGACCGAAAACCAAATTTGGATGTTTCAGTCATAAGGAAAAAAGTGGCGGCATGAGTAGCAGTCCACAGTGCACGGGCCGTTCTCTGGTATGTTTGATTGAGTTATGACACTGCCACGTCTACCACTCTAGCTTCTTGTGCGTTCTGCACCTTCCATGGATCCGTTCTAGCTTGTGTGTTTCATGGTGCATGCTCCATTACGTGTTTTTTTGTAACACTACTTTTATTCAAAAAATGTCTATCGATCATTTGTTCGAATTGAATTTTCAAGTTGCACATGCACGCGTACAGATCCATCCATGGATGCTGGTATACTCGTGAACTACATGTTAGCTGGCTACCAGTACATTATAGTACAGAACCGGGCTTTAGCGCCGGTTCGTAAGGGCCTTTAATGCCGGTTCCACAACCGGCACTAAAGAGTGGGGACTAAAGGCCCC
Organism: Aegilops tauschii subsp. strangulata; assembly: GCF_002575655.3. Classification (NCBI taxonomy): domain Eukaryota; kingdom Viridiplantae; phylum Streptophyta; class Magnoliopsida; order Poales; family Poaceae; genus Aegilops; species Aegilops tauschii. Next base: position 20,680 of record NW_027332563.1, read on the forward strand.
CCCTCCTTTAGTACCGGTTCATCACGAACCGGCGCTAAAGTGCCACCACATGGCACGAGCCAGGCCCGGGTGCGTGCAGGACATTAGTACCGGTTGGTAACACCAACCGGTACTAAATGTTTGGGGGTGTTTTGGTATTATTTTTTATTTTTTCTTTAATTTTATGTTTTCAATTTAATTTAGTGATTATTTTAGTTGTTAAATCATTAGGTGAAAGTACCGCAGATTAGTTTCGACTGGATGCATGTGGATCCTAGCTAAGTGATCAAGTATATGCCATATCCATATTATACTTGATCACTTAATTATAGGTGGTCAAGTATAATATGGATATGGCATATACTTGATCACTTAGCTAGGATCCATCCAGCTGAAACTAATCTGCGGTTTCTTTCATAAAGCTAGCTAAAAATCATCATAGTCGTCATTACCACTGTTTAATCATCATAGTCATTACCGCTATCTAATCACCACCAATACTAGCTTAAAGAAAAAACATTCACTTGTACCAGAAGCAAAGATATCATCGAGTTCAACATGGTCATGATATTATAAGCGTTCATAACACCACAAAAGCAAATCACCCTTTGAGATTAAGTTCAGGACGAAGAACACGGACATGAGAAGACAAAAGTACTAAGAGCATGAACTAGCTAAATCACTCCTGCTGCTCTCTCTCGGGTAAAATAGCATAGAACATGTATAGCTCTCCTGATTCATCATACTGGAGCATGCAGATGAACCTGTCTCCTAATCGTGGGCTGCGCTTCTCATTGCTGCCCCCTAGTACTTCTCTGGGATCGTTAACAATTTTGCTCCAATCTTTCACTATTAAGCATTCATCGCTTTTAGAAATCCTGAATGCACTCATGTGCAATGTAGGATATCTTGGTCGTAAGCTAACCATTGACATGTGACCTTTAGTCTCGATCCACTGAGGCACAACTGTCATCGGGAGTCCCTGTTGAAGAACATCGTATAGTAATTAATATACTTAGCAATGAAAGTTTAGCAAAAAAATAATGTATGCAAAAGATGCATTGAGGACAAATAGTAAAAATCTTACCATCTTTCGTAAATAGATGTGACCATAGTTCAATACGATCACTATTGGTCGCACGTTTTGAGTACTAACATTTCTAAGTGCAGGAAGAAAATTTGTCTTAACAGTATGAAGATCCTCAAGCCATGAAACATAATGACTTATCCCCTCGCAGTTTAGTTCAGCTCCGGGACAGTAGTAGGTCCTGTCTACCAAGCGCCGGACATGTTTGCTTGAATGGAAATAAGCTGTCAATAGAAATTAGTTGTCAACTATTTTTGACTAAACAATATCAAAAACATAAATATGGTTGAGAAACTCACATAATGGTAGAACTGGAGGCGTTTGCACATCGACCCAGATGTCTCTATTACCTTCAATATCATCTGCCGGACGAATATCAAAGGTGATAACCATATCAGGCTCAAATGCATAAGTCTTGCATAGTGATTGCCAAGTTTTGCATTCAAAATAGGTGTACGTGTCTGCATTGTATAATTGGACGTTGAAAGTATAACCATGATCGGTCTTCAGGTAAACTCTCTTTACCTCCATAGTTTCCATAGCACTGAAACCTATCTTATCCAAGACAAAAATTCTTGCATGGCAGGGGATGCGCTAGTAGAATAGTGAAAATTTAAAATTATAAGTTGAAGCAAATGAAGCATATATAAGTCATGCTTAATTACGAAAAAAGACTTATCGTTGTGACTTACTGTATCCACTTCGAAGGTCTCATCCAGCTTGATGCTGAAGCGCCTATCATCAACAAGAAAATTTTTGTCGCACAGGCCGCGCTGGTCTTCACAGTATTCACACTTAATGAAATCTTTTTCATCGTCAGACGACATTTCCTATGTTCATATAGGTGAAACATTAAACACTTATTAGGTCTATTAATTCAACTAATTCAACTACTTCTATTAGTTCAACTAGTTCTATTATTTCAACTAATTCAACTAAGCATTTAATAAAAATAAACTTGTTCTATTAATTTTCTTACTAAAATAAAGTAGCTAGTTCTATAGAGTAATATTTTAATTAGATCATCAAATCTCAGATATCTAAATTTTCTTACTAAAAATAAACTAGTTCTATTAATTCAACTAAGAATTTACTAAAAATAAACTAGTTCTATTAATTTTCTTACTAAAATATATAAAGTAGCTATATATAGTAATATTTTAATTAGATCATCAAATCTTATATACATAAATTTTCTTACTAAAAATAAACTTGTTCTATTAATTTTCATACTAAAAATAAACTAGTTATATTAATTCAACTAGTTCAAATCTCATATATATACCTAATTAATATCTAGCTAATTCATCTAAAATTGACATTAATATTTAACATCTTTTCCATATAATTCATCTAACATTAACATTCTAACATTCTTATCTACGTAATTCATCTAACATTAATCTAAACAACAGAAAACAGAAAATAAGTAAAAAAAAAATATGTGTGTGTGTGTGTGTGTGTGTATGTGTGTGTGTACGAACGGGGGGCAGCGGCGTACGGGCGGCGGCGCGAGACGGCGATGCGACGGGGACGGCACGACGACGGGCGGCGGGCCGGGGGCGACGGCGCGATCGAGACGGCGACGTAGTACGGGGCGGCGGCGACGGGCGGCGGGGGTGACGGCGGTGACGGTGACGACGGGCGGCGGGGGCGACGGCGGTGACGGCGACGACGGGCGGCGGGGGTGATGGTGCGCGGCGGGGCCACCGAGGGTGGCGCACGATGGGCGACGGCGCGGCGGCGGCGGCGATGTCTCGTGAAGAAGTTGGAGAAGAAGTGGTGGTCGATGAAACTAATTTTTTCGTAAGTGCCATATATATAGGAGGGGCCTTTAGTACCGGTTGGAGCCACCAACCGGTACTCAAGGCCAATTTTTGCCAGGTCAAGCGGCGGGAAACGGCCCCCTTTAGTACCGCTTCGTGGCTTGAACCGGTACTAAAGGCCCTGCATTAGTACCGGTTGGAGCCTCCAACCGGTACTAATGGTTGTGCGCTGCCACCGGCGGTGCACAATGTTTAGTCCCACCTCGCCGAGCGAAGAGCAGCCGCACTGGTTTATAAACCCAGCCGCGGCTGCTCCTTCGAACTTCTCTATGTAGCAGGTTTCTGGGCCTAACTATGGCGCGCTGCCCTGTGAGCCTGCTGGCCCTTCTGGGCCTGAATTTTCAAACCCTAGGTCTGGCAGGCCCACTGGACAGCGCCCAACAATTTTTTATATAGTTTTTTTCTTTTCTGCATTATTTATTTTTTCTATTTATTTTTGAGTAAATTTTTATATAGTTTTTGTCTTTACTGTTTTATTTATTTTCTTCTATTTATTTCTGAGTAGTTTTTTTACTGTATTTAGTTTCTTTGTGAATATAACAATTTTTTATATAGTTTTTTTCTTTTCTGCATTATTTATTTTCTTCTATTTATTTTTGAGTAATTTTTTATATAGTTTTTATCCTTTCTGTTTTATTTATTTTCTTCTATTTATTTCTGAGTAGTTTTTTTGCTGTATTTAGTTTCTCGTCCGAAACCCTGATACTCCGAAAGAGATTGCCAGAACGTGTTGGAAATTGATGACGTCGCTTTGAATGCTGCATACTGAACGCAAAAATAGGCCGGAGTTCAAATAAGTTTAAAAAACATTGAAGTGCCCGTGTAACAGATGAGTTCTCGTCCGAATCCCTGATACTCCGAAAAAGATTGTCCAGTTTGTACACGAGGTGCGTCCAGTTTTCGCCGTGACCCTCTCTACTCTTTTGCACACGCTATGCGGGTAAAATGATGATACCATGCCAAGTTCCAACATTTTCAGAGTTCATTTTGTAGTGCTTTTCAATTTCACTGTCATTTAGCTCTCTAAGCAAATCGGTAAATGACTGAAAAACAGCAAATGATGTCAGAACGTGTTGGAAATTGATGACGTCGCTTTGAATGATGCATACTGAACGCAAAAATATGCTGGAGTTCAAATAAGTTTAAAAAAACATTGAAGTGCCCGTGTAACAGATTGGTTCTCGTCCGAAACTCTGATACTCCGAAAGAGATTGTCCAGTTTGTACACGAAGTGCGTCCAGTTTTCGCCGTGACCCTCTCTACTCTTTTGCACATGCTATGCGGGTGAAATGATGATACCATGACAAGTTCTAACATTTTCAGAGTTCATTTTATAGTGATTTTCAATTTCACCGTCATTTAGCTCTCTAAACAAATCGGTAAATGACTGAAAAACAGCAAATGATGTCAGAACGTGTTGGAAATTGATGACGTCGCTTTGAATGATGCATACTGAACGCAAAAATAGGCTGGAGTTCAAATAAGTTTAAAAACATTGAAGTGCCCGTGTAACAGATGAGTTCTCGTCCGAAACTCTGATACTCCGAAAGAGATTGTCCAGTTTGTACACGAGGTGCGTCCAGTTTTCGCCGTGACCCTCTCTACTCTTTTGCACATGCTATGCGGGTGAAATGATGATACCATGCCAAGTTCTAACATTTTCAGAGTTCATTTTGTAGTGATTTTCAATTTCACCGTCATTTAGCTCTCTAAACAAATCGGTAAATGACTGAAAAACAGCAAATGATGTCAGAACATGTTGGAAATTGATGACGTCGCTTCGAATGCTGCATACTGAACACAAAAATAGGCTGGAGTTCAAAAAAGTTTAAAAAACATTGAAGTGCCCGTGTAACAGATGAGTTCTCGTCCGAATCCCTGATACTCCGAAAGAGATTGTCCAGTTTGTACACGAGGTGCGTCCAGTTTTCGCCGTGACCCTCTCTACTCTTTTGCACATGCTATGCGGGTGAAATGATGATACCATGCCAAGTTCCAACATTTTCAGAATTCATTTTGTAGTGATTTTCAATTTCACCGTCATTTAGCTCTTTAAACAAATCGGTAAATGACTGAAAACAACAAATGATGTCAGAACGTGTTGAAAATTGATGACGTCGCTTTAAATGCTGCATACTGAACGCAAAAATAGGCTGAAGTTCAAAAAAGTTTAAAAAACATTAATTATCGTAAAAAATACATTGATTATCAATGATCTTTTTGTGTACAATCTGAATTGTCAATATGAGTTCTCGACGGTTTAGAAGCCGTTGAAGACTCATATTGCGACCACAAATTCTACACATAGAGTTCAATGAAGACCAAGTGCTTGTGATAGTTTAAGAAGTAACATATTTAAGATGGTAAAAATCTTGCTAGGGGAGCGAGGTGGGACTAAAAACAACCTGCCATAATTTCTTTACTACCGGTTCGTGCCACGAACCGTTATTAAAGGGGCTGGCCGGGCCCCAGCCTCTTTAGTACCGATTCATGGCATGAACCGGTACTAAAGGTTCGCGCCGAACCGGTACTAAAGATCTCCTCCCGCCTAACCGTTTGAACCGGCACTAATGGACACATTAGTGCCGGCTCAAATGCAAACCGGCACTAATGTGTCTCACATTTAACCCTTTTTCTACTAGTGGTATTACCACAAGTCCTGCTCCGAAGCACATCTGCACATGAGTTTTTTTTTTGTGATCTGCACATGAGCTATCTTGGCATGTCGGCCGGCTAGCTACCTGCATGCGTGACTACACGCACTAGTGACGTTCGTGCAAGTGACTCTGTCTCGTTGCTCAAAAACATCAACAAGATGCTACACCTACATGAATATTGCTACCGAACATGTTTACAGTGAGACGTAGCTTCTTTCCAACACAAAACTTCAGCCTGTCATATATAACTAACGCCCCGTTTAACAGCAAAATATTCTTTAAGTATTCTTACATTACCATAGTTTTTTTAATTACCATGGCTTAATTATTGTGAGCTAAAGGGTCGGTCGCCTACAATTCTAATACTTGTGGTGCTGTCAGCAAAACAATTAGTGTCATTGATATTATCAATTAAGTAGAAAGAAAAGGAAAAATAATAAAACAAATAATGACAAAAATTGCACACAGTTTACACAAAAATTGCTCATTTTTATAATATGCAAGAAGAAGCATATAATATTGAAGTTTCCTTAGAAAGAAGTTTCTAAGCAGGAATGAATTGGTGGCATTGATATTACCAGTAAAGAAGAAAGAAAATAAAAATACAAAAATCATAATAATGAAGTTTTTAAAGGAAGAATGAAATTAGTAGAATTGTATTACCCGTTCAAAAGAAAGAAAATAAAATAAAATAAAAACTAAAAAATCAAAATAATTAAGTTTCCTCAGAAATAATAAATTAGTGGCATTGATATTATCATTTCAGAAGAAATAAAATGAACAATAATAATAATAATAATAATAGTAATAATAAAGTTATCTACGTAAGAATACATTAATGGCATTGGTACTACCCTTTCAGAAGAACAAAATGAAAAAAACTTTATTTATTTAAATAATCAAGTGTTTTAAAGAAGACCGAATTAGTGGCATTGCTATTATCCTTAAAGAAGAAATAAAATGTAAACAAACTAATGTCAGAATTTGCACACAATTTATCAATTTTTTTTCTCTGGAAGTAATTACATTTGTATTACCCTTTAAGGAGAAGAAAAATGAAATAAAAATTGAACAATATCAAAATAATGAAGTTTTCTATGGCAAAATCATTTAGTGGCATCGATATTACGCTTTAAGAAGAAAGAAAAGAAAAGAAAGAACAAATGTCAAAATTTCCACATGTTGCACAGAATTTGTGTTTTTTGTAATATACAAGAATAAACATATAATAGTGATTTTTGTAAAAAAAGAAATGGTTCCTAAGAAGGAATTTACTAGTGTAATTGGGTTTACCCCTGAAGAAAAAGGCAAACAAGCACAGCCCAACAATTAGCATAGGCTAGGAAAAAATGCAGCACGAATATCGAAGCGATAATCAACGGCCAAGAAATTGACTGATCAAAATTTAAAATTCAGGCAACTTACAAGTAGCTAATATGAAAGAAATAAAGAAAGAGTACGCGCACTCTGTCGATGCTGATTAAGTGCGTGCATGCATCCATCAATCTAGCTTTTTTTCTTTGCGGGGATCCATCAATCTAGCTGCACGGTTTAGTTTCGGGTCTGCTCTGGTTTCTTTAGCAAAAAGGAAATTTTTTTTAGGGAAGTCAAGGATTTATATATCTCCCTAGTGCACATTCTTATTAAGATTATCTCAAAAGGTGCTAGCAATTTGGCTTCAACACTTCATCCCAGATCCTATTCATCATATATATGGAGTCAGTATTTATTAGGGGTGGATTCATTACTATCGAAAATTTCATCCTTGCCTCTGAGATGGTTCAAACAGCGGTTAAGAGGAAGCCATCAATGATGGTCCTAAAATTAGACTTCCAAAAGGCTTTGCGAAGCGGGCGTTGCAGTTGCAGCCTTTGGTGGATCTGGATGAGTACGTCTCCGGTTCGGCGCATGCTGCTGTGTCGCCATGGAGGGTGCGGGGCGCCTTCAGCGTGGCTTGGTGGCTCCCAGCGACGCGGCGGCTTCCAGCTGTGGCTGCACGGTGGCTCCCGGCTCGACTTCCTAGGCAGTTCCTACTCCATTGAGGTTCGTCTCGGCGCGCGTCTGCTGCCTATGGTGGCAGCTGCCCCGGTGCTGTGGGCGCGGGACAGCAAATCCGTCGGTTGGGAGCTAGCGTGGAGCTGACTACGCGACATGGTAGCGATCCAGTTGGTTGTGAGTTGGGGAGGAGATGCGCCCGATGAAAATCAAGCTCCGACTTCGGTCTTGGTTGGCGATGACAGGGTTTTATGCCGTTATCTTGTTGAAGGCATCATCGCTGCCACAATTGGAACTCAAATTCGTATTGTCATATGGGGATCGGGTCCGAAGGAAGTCATTGGTATTGTACATTGTAACATTTGGCCTTGAGTAATACAAGCATTTTTTTTATCACCAGAGTTTTGACTGGGGATGCTTATTCGACATTCTTCATCACCGGGATTTCCCTAGGAAGTGGATTAGATGGCCCAGACGCAGGTTCTCATGGCCCATCCTTCGCATTCTGGTTGCTCATATTGTTCAACACACATGTATAAATAAAACCTCTCAACGACGGACAACTCGTCCATCCGATATCTATACCTAATAATAAAGGGACTATTGTTTCTTGCGGTATGTCACGGAAATTGCCTCAAAAGTTGCAAAATATTACCCACTGATGCCATCTATAAGTAATAAAAGCCATTTCAGACACAGGAATCCCTCGCCTGTGCTGGCCCATGCAGTGGGGACCTCCTATACTGCGCTCTGCGCGCTGGAAGAAGAGCAGCGTGCCTGTTTGGGCCGGCTCATCTCCGGGCAGCCTGTTTTTTAAATTTCGCTTTTTATTTTCTATTTTTTCCTTTTGGTTTTTTCAACTTTAATAATTTCGGACTCCAAACAAGTTATAAAATTTATACAAAATGAGAATTTCGAAATAAAATGTTTGTGGATTAAAAAAATGTTTGCGCTTTTATCAAAAAAGTTTGCTTATTCAAAAAATCTTCGCAATTTTGGAAACAAAATTTCAAGAATTCAAAAAATGTTCGTGATTTTCTACAAAGTTTGTGTATTAAAAAATGTTAACAATATTTCATCAATTCAGAAAATTTTCATGAATGGAAAAATATCCTAAAAATTCAAAAAACAAATTATGACTTACAAAATAGTTTATTCAATCGTAAAATGTTCACTGATTCAGAAAATGATCTTGCATTTCAAAAAATGTTCGTTAAATAAAAAAAATGTTCGTTAAATAAAAAAAATCTTCATGAATTTCAAAAACTATTCCACCAATTTCCAAAACAATGTTCATCCACTCTAGAAATGTTCGCCGATTCAAGTACATTGTTAAAAAAACGTTCACAACTTTGGAAAAATGTTTGCGAATAGTAATATTCATGAATTTAAAAAAAAATTCGAAAATTTGTAAAAGTGTTCATGAATTTGAAAAATGTTCACGACTTCAAATATGTTCACGAGTTTAAAAAAACGTTCATGATTTCACGAAATTCCGAGTGATAGTTTATCTTGGTGAAGCAGGAAAATGTGATCATGGCCATTGAAGATTATGATTTTTTTTTTCACGTTGCAATGCACGAATCCTTTTGCTATAGAAAATCAAGGGCTATTCCCAGTTTTACTGTACACAGCGACACACTTTTGCTCTTACATGGCATGGCACCACTCATGAAGCACGTGTTTTTTTATGGTAATACGTGTCTCATTTATATCATAAAGAACAAAGTACAAGTCACATAAACATGTGTGATGAAGCAAATTTTGACGGCCTTTTCGGTATTCTCTTATAAGGACCGAAGATAAACTGTCATCATAAAAGTAGCTAGCTTGGTACAACAGAGATTTGGGTATCCGGGAGCCCAATAGAGCTTTTTTACTCTGCAAAAAGAAAACTAGACTCGTTTCTTTTGCACAACAGAGCGCTTCTGCCTTTTCAATCCGAGCAGTAGCAGGCATCGACTCCTTTTATTAGAAAAGAAGGATTACCCCGGCCTCTGTATCAGAATGATGCATGTGGTCCCTTTATTAAACAAAGTATCCAAAAGGACTATACAGAACAAGCTCATATAGTGTTGAAAAAGTAATGAACAAAGTAAAATATGCCACAACCGGCGAAAATAGGACTAGATGACTAAACATCTATCCTATTACTGGACCGCCATCCAAACCGATTGTAGACATCCCGAGCTACCATCTCCCATCGGGTAGACCCAGTAACCAAAGGCTCACTGGCTTCCACAGGAGTGAGTAACAACCACGTACGGATCCAAGCAGTGGCCTTGTAAATAACCTACAAATTTTTTATACGAGTTTGTCTGTTAAAAACCATATCATTTCTACAGTTCCATATAGTCCAAAGTAATGCACATGCTTCTATCCGAATATATCTCGCAATATTTGTCTCTACTCCATTTAGCCACGTTCCAAATAATGTGTGAATACTATTTGAAGGGGTGATATTAAAGGCTATTTATAAAGTATTCAACTCTGTGATTCCAACTGTCATGAATAGAGCATGCATGCAAGTAGGTAACACACTAACACGTAACATAATGGTGTTTACAGTTTGCATCATGTCTCATGGGAGAAAAGGTTATCATATCATCTGTAGACATCCTCCTAATCACAAATAATATACATATGAGCATCATACAGTACTAACTAGAGGCAGACTAGACTCCAATCTATCCCAAATAAGATACGAGTTCACGAACTCACTGTCATGGCAGGGTACCACGGTTAGAACCATACAGACAATGCATTAACTACCAGTATCTCTACACTTAAAGAGGGAGTTGTTCATCGTTCGTTCGTACCCTCCCCACTCCCTCATCGGTCGAAGGAAGTCAACCATCAATCCCAGCCCCCACTGATTTTCTTTTCTTTATTCTTACTCCGGTTTTCTCTCAATTACCCCCGCTCATCCGGTTCTTTCCCGAGTTTATTGCCCACGATCACTCCTCTCCCACTTCCCCATCGTTCCCAAGTTTGTTGTCCACGATCGACACCCTTCCTGATGTTTTCCCCGCCCTTCCATCACGATGTTCTCTTCCACCAAAACCAATATAGGGTTCTAGCACCTACAACCATTCCCGCCGCTGCCGTGCACTACGTCTACATCGGGGGTGAGTGGAAATCCATGGGGGCGCGGTGAAGGCTAAGTCGATTAAAAAGGGCAGGTGCTCCTGAAAACGAAACCTTAAGAACCAAACTTGACGCATGATGGATGCTCCTGAAACTGATAGGCTAATTGTATTTTTTCCTAACTTAATTCATAACCCGGTCATAGTTATTGGCAACTCCTGGTGCTGTATGTTCTCTTGTTGTGGGCTTCCTCCTCCGACCCCACCTAACACAATGCAAGTTGCACTTTAAGTTTAAATATGCATTTCATGCTTGCCAATCCAGATAGTGATTAAAAGTTTGGAGGAAAGTAATTCTGTGGTTGGATTTATATAGGACGAGGGGAAATGCTTCTACTTCAAAACCTCCAAACTTCTTTCCTCCTACAAATGGTTAATTTGATTCTATATAGCAAATTAAGAGAGACATAAAATGAACACATGTATTCAAAAATTTACTACATACATACATATACCTAAGGGGTGGGCGTGGCCCTAACCCATTTGATGTCCTCGCAAGTTTCCCTACAAGGGCCGATCACATTAATCTGGAAGCTTTTTCCTTGGTTGTTTCAAGCTTCCGAAGTGTATCTTTATATTTCCGCATTCCAGAGTTAGGCCACCCCTCCATAACACCACAACAAAGTGTGGTGCAGGGAACTAGGAGTTCCTTGGGGCCCTTACTTTTGCATCCAGTTTCTATCATTTAATCAAACACTCGTCAATCTTAGTAAACATTGTGACTTTGACATTGCGATAGCATATTTTGACACTTCTTTTCTTATCCGAAAAATTCTGAAAACCGTTCTTTATGGACCTTTTGCTTAAATTGAGCTCTATTAGGTTTCCCATACCCTCAAATCCGTGTAACTTCCTTCAACCCCTCCCTGAACGGGATTGGGGATCATCAAAACATTAATCAAATGATTGCATAAATCCTTCAGGGTCATCGTCATCGGGGATTATAAACCCTCATATGTAAAGGTTGTCGTTTCTTATAACAAATATGATTTTACCATCTCCAAAAAATTGTTGTTATTTGTATACAAAGAGATACGTTGATGCTAAACTTTTATAAATTTTCAATTATTTGGTTAGCATGATTAACCATGTAAGAATGTGGCTAACATGGCTTTGTTATGTGTAAAAAATAATTTGCAGTTATTTTTTGTTTTTGTTTTTGAGATATTGCTCCTTAGAATGTACTACCTCCGTCCCAAGATAAGTGTCTCAACTTTGTACTAACTTTAGTACAAAGTTGTACTAAGGTTGAGACACTTATTTTGGGATGGAGGGAGTATTTAATTAGATCCAATCCTAAATTGTACGAAATATTGAAAAGGAAAAGGATTCATGCCTCCATGGATTAAATTGTGACATTTTCATGAGGTCTTGTGTGTGTGACATCCTTAAATACTTTAGTAGAAATCTTTAGAGTGTTTGTGATTGTCTTAGTAGTAGCTTCTAGTGTATCGTTCGATATAAGTATTATGTTGCTGAAAGATTATTTGTTCCTTTGAAGTCTAAATATGATCTTTAGGACAAAAATCTGGAAATTGTTGAAAGAATCCAGCATGTTTGTAAAAACATTTATTTGTTTATGAATATTTGTGTCGTCGATTAAAAATTATACTGCTTTGGATACACTCTTGTTTACCAAAAGATTGTTTATGACTATAAAAAAGGTTCACGTATACTAAGTAAAATAGGTATTTATGCATATCAAAACAATTGATCATGTATGTAAAAATAAAAGTTGATTACCTTAAAAAAGAAGTATTCACGCCCCTCGGAAAGGGAATGTATTTACCTCCATAGGGAAGTAAGTAAAAATAAATTCAGAAAGATGGTCATAAAATACGGGAGAAAATGAAAAGAAAAAAGAACTACGAGAAGGAAAAAGACTACAAAATGAGTAGCAACCATTTTTATTATTTTCGAAAAAGGGTTGACCCTAGCCTCTGTGTCATTATGATGCACATAACCATCTTTATTAAACAAGTAGCAAGCCAGACTTTGGACCTACTCTTTGCATCCCGCCGCAGGGGCTCTCGCTTAGGAAGAAGCGTGCTCTCTTCTACGACATGGTGATCCATGTTTGTTCGGTGTAGGAGTTCATGGCTCCACCTTCCCAGAGTTTTGACGATGATCCTATGCAAGGTTTCTTCGGTCCTACGGCAAAGGATAGTGGCTCCGATGGGAGATTTGAGTGGAGGCTACCATGGACATCGCCGCTGTTGCCGCCTCCAAGTGCTGCCCTTGAGTGCTTTGCCGGTGGCCGTCGTTGGGCTGTTTTGGAGCATGGCACCTCCTCTGAGGCATCAGTCGTTGTGACCGCCGTGGTGAGATTTATAAATGTTCAAGATTTTAGATCGGATTATTAATGCGAACTTTATAAATGTGCTTAATCGGCATGATTTAATCTATCATTCTCATATACATACAATCTCAAGATGATGCCTCATCGAATGTCTTCCTTCGATCGATTTTGTACGAGAATTTCCTCTTCACCTTACATTGTTCAACCTAGGTCTTCTAGGCACGTCGCTAAGTTTTTTCTCACATGATGGTACCACTGATTGATTAAACATCATTACCTTGGTGCTACCTGGGTGGACATAAAAACAGAAATTTCAGACCTGGGGCATGCAAAAAAAAATATGCATGCAAAATTGTTGGGCCTCCCGTTCGCACGCTTAGTGGGCTTGAATGGGCCAAGAAGGGTGGAGGCAATTATGTGAAGGTAGAGGAAATTGCACAAACCACCTACTTTTGGTGCTAGTGTTGCATAAAACACCTACTTTACAAGTTTGTTGCACAAAACACCGTATATTGGGGTTAATTCATTGCAGCTAGGTCTAATCCATCATTTAGGTGTGTTGACATGATTCCTGACAAGTGGGTCCAGTTTGTAAGGCACCGGTGGCAAAAAAAAAGGCCACATTAGCAGCCAACTAGAACTGTCAATATCTCACAATTATTTGCTCTAGTTGAGCTGAATTTTTCCGAGAATACTAGTGAGTGCATTTATGATTTATTGAATTATTTTTGCATTTTTAAGTTAAAATTTGAACAAAAAAATTGAACGAGCCAACAAATATTGCAAATATCTCACAATCCGTTGGCCCAAATGACCTGCGTTTTTTCCAGAGTAGTACTGGCTACATGTGTGATTTACTGGAATTGTTTTGCATTTTTTTTGTTGGATTTAAGGTTGGGGCCCTTAAGAAACTAGAAGATATTGTTGTGTACGCTTCAGAACAGTGCATCCCTGTTTCTGTTGACTTTGGACGCGGTTCAGTTCGAAGAGGCAATCAACTATTAGGAGACTGTCAACCAACGTAGTGCTGAGGGGAACTATTTACTCAAGATGGTTGACGAAAGTATCCGCGTGGGCGCTCTTCTCCATGGCCACCAACATAACGCTTGGGGATGGCGCTCTGACGAGCTTCTGGCACGACCGATGGCTGAATGGACAATGCCCCAAGACAATCGCCCCAACACTATATCAAATATCGGTTCGCAAAAACAGGACGGTTAAGGAGGCGATGACATGGGCGTCATGGCTCGCGGATTTGGCGATGGGACTCACAGAACACATGGCACCCGAACTCGCAGAGCTGGCCACATTACTGGATGCGGTCGACCTACATCCTGGTCAGCAGGACAGGATCTCTTGGCGTCTTTCGGCAGATGGCGTCTACACTGCGAGCTTGAAGGCTCCATTCCCCTGAATGGCTTTGAGTTGATCTGGTCGGCCTGGGCCCCTGGGAAGTTTAGATTCTTCATTTGGACTGCAATCCTGGGAAAGGTTTTAACAGCAGATGCATTGCTCCGTCGCGGCTGGGAGAATTCCTACTTCTGCCCACTCTGTGAACGCAACTTAGAGACCCCCTTTCATCTTCTTGTGGAATGTCCTTGGGTCCGAGATATTTGGAGCTCTGTTGCAACGCTTACGAGCATCCCATCACTCAAGCCATCCACCCGGTCTGGTTGCACCAATATCAAGGAATGGATGTATACTTGCATCCAACAAGCACCGACAACAATAAAAAAGGGCACCTTATCGCTGGTACACCTCGTCTCCTGGGAGGTATGGCGAGAACGGAATAGGCGCCTGTTCTAGAAAGAGTTGATGCCCAAAGTAGTCCTAGTGCGCAAGATTGCAGATGAGATTCATCTTTGGAACATGGTCGGTGCCGGCATCCCTTATGATCCGGGTTGAGTAGATTGTTTCCTTTCCTCTTTTTCTTTTGCACCTAGTTCCATGTTTTCTGGTGCTTGCCTTTTGGCCTTCTCTGTACTTGTGCTTTCTCCCTGATCAATGAATTTGGCAAAGCTTATGCCAACATTCAAAAAAAAGTATCCGCGTGCTGGAGACTAGGTATACTCGCAATGCAAGAGGCGCGGAACATTTGCTGTGTCCAAAGCAGCTGGAGACGATAGACCCCTCGTCCGCTCAGTGGGCAGCTTTTCACCGCTTTGCTACCGGATAAACAGTCAATTAATCAAATAGCAATACATTTTTAAAAACTATTTATTGTACAAACATTGATGAGTTTTGTGAAGAAATTTTTATTTTTTGGATTTTTACTATTCATAACCAGAGCATTTGAGCTCAAGATTAGAATGCCACTTTCGGGTTAGGTGGTGTGTCTCGTAACTAGAATCTTAAGAAGCGCGATGTAGTCAAATGAACTTTAGACGCATGATTAGGAATACTCTGGGTGATTTAAGTTGGCATTGTCTTGCCATTCAAAGAGTAGATCAGAATTTCTCTATTAAAATTAACTCCAAAATTACAAATAGAAATGACACAATGCATGATTGCATATCAGGGATTTGCATTCGCAACCTGTTGCAAAGCAGTCCCTTTCTAAAAAACAATATAAGACACAAGCATTTCTCAAGATTTATCTTTGGTTAAGATCTTTTTTATGATACATGGATTAATTTTGTGATATAAATTGATATTGTTGTATTCATGCTTAAAATAACCTTGATTGTATTAAACAATCCATATATAACTAGATTTGTCTTCGTTCAAACTTGAATCTCGAAAACGTGTTTTCCTTATTATTTGCAATACAAGTACATAATTGAAGGCAATCATCTTGAATCATAATTGAAGGCAAGCATACATGCTTGGGCCTTCATGGGATATACTAGGTTATGTCGCTGTGGGTCTACCCGGTGGGAGATGACCTTGTCATTAGCCCCTGAATTCGTCAGGGTCTTGAAATGAACATCAAGCAGACGGGAAGAGATCCTAATGGATTCTAAGAGCAAAGATTTCATGGCCTTAATTATTACGAACAAGTTTCATAAAATGTTTGATGATACACAATCGTCCCTCGGGAGAGGCTGACTAGTGATCCAACTGAGACTGACTAGTGATTCGACACTTTGGTTCCTAGAGAAAGGACCAAACCATGCCGCGGAAGGCACGCATCGAATTCGCCCCTTGTTTGTGACATCCCCAATGATACGACAATCTAAAAATAATGGATCATCGGTTTATAACCTTATAGAACTAACCTGCATAGAGTGAATGATCACTCGGATTTATCTTCGCACAATCGATTGGAAAGTGAGAAGACAAGTTCTTCTTTCTTTTATCACTTAGGAGCCATGCGAGATGAAAGTCTCATGCACGGTTTTGCATGAGAGAAAGAAGCGAGGAATCCTCTTTTCGACTCTGACTCCCGCACTCCAGTCGTTGCTTTTCTTTCTGATACTTCGAAAGTAGCTGCTTCAGCTTCAGCCACGCGAATTCTCGATATTCCTTTTTATTTCTCATCAAACGAATGTCATCTTCTTCTGGAAATCCTAGCTATTCTTAGCATGATTTTGGGGAATCTCCTTGCGTTTAGTTCAAGATTCTCTCAACTGAGATTAAAATTTCATCCGTCTGGAAGCAAACCGTCTCGTGACTTCTCTGGATGGACATCATAAATCTCAAGTTCCTTCTCCTCTGTTTTGAGGAGATGTCGGATCTAAAGATTAACTTTGATAAGAGTGAGATAGTTGTTGTGGGATTCTCAACCGAGGAACAACAACAGATTGCGGATAATTTCAACTGCAATCTGGCCTCATTTTCCATTACTTACCTGGGAATGTCGTTGGCCGACTGAAAGATCCTGATGAGCGACTTCGACCCGTTGGTGGGACGTGTGGCATCTCGGGCTGAGCCCTAGCGAGGACGGTTCACCTTCAAGGGGAGAAAATGGGTCCTCATTAGGGCTAACCTAGCAAGCCTTGAACGAAATATGCCCTAGAGGCAATAATAAAGTATTATATTTTTCCTTATATCATGATAAATGTCTATTATTCATGCTAGAATTGTATTAACCGGAAACATAATACATGTGTGAATACATAGACAAACAGAGTGTCACTAGTATGCCTCTACTTGACTAGCTCGTTAATCAAAGATGGTTATGTTTCCTAGCCATAGACATGAGTTGTCATTTGATTAACGGGATCACCTCATTAGGAGAATGACGTGATTGACTTGACCCATTCCGTTAGCTTAGCACCCGATCGTTTAGTATGTTGCTATTGCTTTCTTCATGACTTATACATGTTCCTATGATTATGAGATTATGCAACTCCCGTTTACCGGAGGAACACTTTGTGTGCTACCAAACGTCACAACGTAAATGGGTGATTATAAAGGTGCTCTACAGGTGACTCCAAAGGTACTTGTTGGGTTGGCGTATTTCGAGATTAGGATTTGTCACTCCGATTGTCGGAGAGGTATCTCTGGGCCCACTCGGTAATGCACATCACTATAAGCCTTGCAAGCATTGTGACTAATGAGTTAGTTGCGGGATGATGTATTACGGAACGAGTAAAGAGACTTGCCGGTAACGAGATTGAACTAGGTATCGAGATACCGACGATCAAATCTCGGGCAAGTAACATACCGGTGACAAAGGGAACAACGTATGTTGTTATGCGGTCTGACCGATAAATATCTTTGTAGAATATGTGGGAGCCAATATGGGCATCCAGGTCCCGCTATTGGTTATTGACCGGAGACGTGTCTCGGTCATGTCTACATAGTTCTCGAACCCGTAGGGTCCGCACGCTTAAAGTTACGATGACAGTTTTATTATGAGTTTATGTATGTTGATGTACCGAAGGAGTTCGGAGTCCCGGATGAGATCGGGGACATGACGAGGAGTCTCGAAATGGTCGAGATGTAAAGATCGATATATTGGATGACTATATTCGGACTTCGGAAAGGTTCCGAGTGATTCGGGTATTTTTCGGAGTACCGGAGAGTTACGGGAATACGTACTGGGCCTTATTGGGCCATACGGGAAAGAAGGAAAAGGGCCTCAAGGGTGGCCGCACCCCTCCCCTTGGTCTGGTCCGAATTGGACTAGGGAAGGGGGGCGCCCCCTTCCTTCCTTCTCTTTTTCCCTTCCTCTTTTCCTATTCCATATGGGAGGTGGAATCCTACTAGGACTAGGGAGTCCTAGTAGGACTCCACACTTGGTGCGCCCCCTCCTAGGGCCGGCCTCCTCCTCCCTTGCTCCTTTATATACGGGGGCAGGGGGGCACCCCAGAGAGACAACAATTGATCCTTGTGATCTCTTAGCCGTGTGCGGTGCCCCCTTCCACCATATTACACCTCGATAATACCGTTGCGGAGCTTAGGCGAAGCCCTGCGTCGATGGAACATCATCATCGTCACCACGTCGTCGTGCTGACGAAACTCTCCCTCAACACTCAGCTGGATCGGAGTTCGAGGGACGTCATCGAGCTGAACGTGTGTAGAACTCGGAGGTGCCGTACGTTCGGTACTTGATCGGTCGGATCGTGAAGACGTACGACTACATCAACCGCGTTGTGATAACACTTCCGCTGTCGGTCTACGAGGGTACGTGGACAACACTCTCCCCTCTCGTTGCTATGCATCACCATGATCTTGTGTGTGCGTAGGATTTTTTTTTGAAATTACTACGTTCCCCAACAGTGGCATCCGAGCCTGGTTTTATGCGTTGATGCTATGCACGAGTAGAACACAAGTGAGTTGTGGGCGATATAAGTCATACTGCTTACCAGCATGTCATACTTTGGTTCAGCGGTATTGTGAGATGAAGCGGCCCGGACCGACATTACGCGTACGCTTACGCGAGACTGGTTTCACCGTTCGGAGCACTCGTTGCTTAAAGGTGACTGGTGGGTGTCTGTCTCTCTCACTTTAGTTGAACCGAGTGTGGCTACGCCCGGTCCTTGCGAAGGTTAAAACAGCACCAAATTGACAAACTATCGTTGTGGTTTTGATGCGTAGGTAAGAACGGTTCTTGCTAAGCCCGTAGCAGCCACGTAAAACTTGCAAATACAAAGTAGAGGACGTCTAACTTGTTTTTGCAGGGCATGTTGTGATGTGATATGGTCAAGACATGATGTGATATAATGTGTTGTATGAGATGATCATGTTTTGTAACCGAGTTATCAGCAACTGGCAGGAGCCATATAGTTGTCGCTTTATTGTATGAGATGCTATCACCATGTAATAGTTTTACTTTATCACTAAGCGGTAGCGATAGTCGTAAAAGCAATTATTTGGCGAGACGACAACGATACTACGATGGAGATCAAGGTGTCGCGCCGGTGACGATGGTGATCATGAAGGTGCTTCGGAGATGGAGATCACGAGCACGGTGCTTCGGGGATGGAGATCACAAGCACAAGATGATGATGGCCATATCATATCACTTATATTGATTGCATGTGATGTTAATCCTTTATGCATCTTATCTTGCTTTGATTGACGGTAGCATTATAAGATGATCTCTCACTAAAATTTCAAGATAAAAGTGTTCTCCCTGAGTATGCACTGTTGCAAAAGTTCTTCGTGCTGAGACACCACATGTTAATCGGGTGTGATAGGCTCTACGTTCAAATACAACGGGTGCAAAACAGTTGCACACGCGGAATACTCAGGTTAAACTTGATGAGCCTAGCATATACAGATATGGCCTCGGAACACAGAGACCGAAAGGTCGAGCGTGAATCATATAGTAGATATGATCAACATAGTGATGTTCACCATTGAAACTACTCCATCTCACGTGTTAATCGGACATGGTTTAGTTGCTTTGGATCACGTAATCACTTAGATGATTAGAGGGATGTCTATCTAAGTGGGAGTTCTTAAGTAATATGATTAATTGAACTTAAATTTATCATGAACTTAGTCCTGATAGTGTTTTGCAAATTATGTTGTAGATCAATAGCTCGCGTTGTTGCTTCCCTATGTTTATTTTGATATGTTCCTAGAGAAAATTATGTTGAAAGATGTTAGTAGCAAAGATGCGGATTGGATCCGTGATCTGAGGATTATCCTCATTGCTGCACAGAAGAATTATGTCCTTAATGCACCGCTAGGTGACAGACCTATTGCAGGAGTAGATGCAGACATTATGAACGTTTGGCTAGCTCAATATGATGACTACTTGATAGTTTAGTGCACCATGCTTAACGGCTTAGAATCGGGACTTCAAAGACGTTTTGAACGTCATGGACCATATGAGATGTTCCAGGAGTTGAAGTTAATATTTCAAGCAAATACCCGAGTTGAGAGATATGAAATCTCCAACAAGTTCTATAGCAAAAAGATGGAGGAGAATCGCTCAACTAGTGAGCATGTGCTCAGATTGTCTGGGTACTACAATCGCTTGAATCAAGTGGGAGTTAATCTTCCAGATAAAATAGTGATTGACAGAATTCTCTAGTCACCATCACCAAGTTAGTAGAACTTCGTGATGAACTATAGTATGCAAGGGATGACAAAAGTAATTCACGAGCTCTTCGTGATGCTGAAATCGACGGAGGTAGAAATCAAGAAAAACATCAAGTGTTGATGGTTGACGAGACCACTAGTTTCAAGAAAAGGGCAAAGGGAAGAAGGGGAACTTCAAAAAGAACGGCAAGCAAGTTGTTGCTCAAGTGAAGAAGCCTAAGTCTGGTCCTAAGCCTGAGACTAAGTGCTTCTACTGCAAAGGGACTGGTCACTGGAAGCGGAACTACCCCAACTATTTGGTGGATAAGAAGGATGGCAAAGTGAATACAGGTATATTTGATATACAGATTATTGATGTGTACTTCACTAGTGTTTATAGCAACCCCTCGGTAATTGATACTGGTTCAGTTGCTAAGAGTAGTAACTCGAAACGGGAGTTGCAGAATAAACAGAGACTAGTAAAAGTGAACAAAGGTATATTTGATATATAGATTATTGATGTGTACTTTACTAGTGTTTATAGCAACCCCTCGGTAATTGATACTGGTTCAGTTGCTAAAGAGTAGTAACTCGAAAACAGGAGTTGCAGAATAAACAGGGACTAGTAAAAGGCGAGGTGACGATGTGTGTTGGAAGTAGTTCCAAGATTGATATGATCATCATCGCACACTCCCTGTACTTTCGGGATTAGTGTTGAAACTAAATAAGTGTTATTTGGTGTGCGTTGAGCATGAATATGATTTGATCATGTTTATTGCAATACGGTTATTCATTTAAGTTAGAGAACAATTGTTGTTCTGTTTACATGAATAAAACCTTCTATGGTCATACACACCAACGAAAATGGTTTGTTGGATCTCGATCGTAGTGATACACATATTCATTGAAGCCAAAAGATGCAAAGTTAATAATGATAGTGCAACTTATTTGTGGCACTGCCGTTTAGGTCATATTGGTGTAAAGCGCATGAAGAAACTCCATACTGATGGGATTTTGGAATCAATTGATTATGAATCACTCGATGCTTGCGAACCATGCCTCATGGGCAAGATGACTAAAACGCCGTTCTCCGGAACTATGGAGAGAGCAACAGATTTGTTGGAAATCATACATACAGATGTATGTGGTCCGATGAATATTGAGGCTCGTAGCAGGTATCATTATTTTCTGACCTTCACAGATGATTTGAGCAGATATGGGTATATCTACTTGATGAAACACAAGTCTGAAACATTTGAAAAGTTCAAAGAATTTCAGAGTGAAGTGGAGAATCATCGTAACAAGAAAATAAAACTTTCTACGATATGATCGCAGAGGTAAAATATTTGAGTTACGAGTTTGGCCTTCAGTTAAAACAATGTGAAATAGTTTCACTACTCACGCCACCTGGAACACCACAGTGTAATGGTGTGTCCGAACATCGTAACCGTACTTTATTAGATATGGTGCGATATATGATGTCTCTTACCGATCTACCACTATCGTTTTGGGGTTATGCATTAGAGACAACTACATTCACGTTAAATAGGGCACCATCAAAATCCGTTGAGACGACGCCTTATGAACTGAGGTTTGACAAGAAACCAAAGTTGTCGTTTCTTAGAGTTTGGGGTTGCGATGCTTATGTGAAAAAGTTTCATCCTGATAAGCTCAAACCCAAATCGGAGAAATGTGTCTTCATAGGATACCCAAAGGAGACAGTTGGGTACACCTTCTATCACAGATCCGAAGGCAAGACATTTGTCGCTAAGAATGGATCCTTTCTAGAGAAGGAGTTTCTCTCGAAAGAAGTGAGTGGGAGGAAAGTAGAACTTGATGAGGTAACTATACCTGCTCCCTTATTGGAAAGTAGTTCATCACAGAAATCTGTTCCTGTGACTTCTACACCAATTAGTGAGGAAGTTAATGATGATGATCATGTAACTTCAGATCAATTTACTACCAAACCTCGTAGGTAAACCAGAGTAAGATCCGCACCAGAGTGGTACGGTAATCCTGTTCTGGAGGTTATGTTACTAGACCATGATGAACCTACGAACTATGAAGAAGCAATGGTGAGCCCAGATTCCGCAAAATGGCTTGAGGCCATGAAATCTGAGATGAGATCCATGTATGAGAACAAAGTGTGGACTTTGGTTGACTTGCCCGATGATCGGCAAGCAATTGAGAATAAATGGATCGTCAAGAGGAAGACGGATGCTGATAGTAGTGTTACTATCTACAAAGCTAGAATTGTCGCAAAAGGTTTTCGACAAGTTCAAGGTGTTGACTACGATGAGAGTTTCTCACTCGTATCTATGCTTAAGTCTGTCTGAATCATGTTAGCAATTGCCGCCTTTTATGAAATATGGCAAATGGATAAACAAAACTGCATTCCTTAATGGATTTATTAAAGAAGAGTTGTATATGATGCAACCAGGAGGTTTTGTCAATCCTAAAGGTGCTAACAAAATATGCAAGCTCCAGCGATCCATCTATGGACTGGTGCAAGCATCTCGGAGTTGGAATATACACTTTGATAAGTTGATCAAAGGATATAGTTTTATACAGACTTGCGGTGAAGCCTGTATTTACAAGAAAGTGAATGGGAGCACTACAACATTTATGATAAGTATATGTGAATGACATATTGTTGATCGGAAATAATGTAGAATTATTCTGTAAAGCATAAAGGAGTGTTTTGAAATGAGTTTTTCAAAGAATGACCTCGGTGAAGCTGCTTACATATTGAGCATCAAGATCTATAGAGATAGATGAAGACGCTTGATAAGTTTTTCAATGAGTACATACCTTAACAAGATTTTGAAGTAGTTCAAAATAGAACAGTCAAAGAAAGAGTTCTTGCCTGTGTTACAAGGTGTAAAATTGAGTAAAGACTCAAAGCCCGACCATGGCAAAAGATAGAAAGAGAATGAAAGTCATTCCCTATGCCTTGGCCATAGGTTCTATAAAGTATGCCATGCTGTGTACCAGATCTATTGTATACCCTACGCTGTTTTTGGCAAGGGAGTACAATAGTGATCTAGGAGTAGATCACTGGACAGCGGTCAAAATTATCCTTAGTAGAATAAGGATATGTTTCTCGATTATGGAAGTGACAAAAGGTTCGTCATAAAGGGTTACGTCGATGCAAGTTTTGACACTAAATCTAGATGACTCTAAGTCTCGGTCTAGATACACATTGAAAGTGGGAGCAATTAGCTAGAGTAGCTCCGTGCAGAGCATTATAAACATAGAAATTTATAAAATACTTACGGATCTGAATGTGACAGACCCGTTGACTAAAATTATCTCACGATCAAAACATGATCACACCTTAGTACTCTTTGGGTGTTAATCACATAGTGATGTGAACTAGATTATTGACTCTAGTAAACCCTTTGAGTGTTAGTCACATAGAGATGTGAACTATGGGTGTTAATCACATGGTGATGTGACTTATTGATGTTAAATCACATGGCGATGTGAACTAGATTATTGACTCTAGTGCAAGTGGGAGACTGAAGGAAATATGCCCTAGAGGCAATAATAAAGTATTATATATTTCCTTATATCATGATAAATGTTTATTATTCATGCTAGAATTGTATTAACCGGAAACATAATACATGTGTGAATACATAGACAAACAGAGTGTCACTAGTATGCCTCTACTTGACTAGCTTGTTAATCAAAGATGATTATGTTTCCTAGCCATAGACATGAGTTGTCATTTGATTAACGGGATCACCTCATTAGGAGAATGACGTGATTGACTTGACCCATTCCGTTAGCTTAGCACCCGATCGTTTAGTATGTTGCTATTGCTTTCTTCATGACTTATACATGTTCCTATGACTATGAGATTATGCAACTCCCGAATACCGGAGGAACACCTTGTGTGCTATCCTTCCTTCCTTCTCTTTTTCCCTTCCTCTTTTCCTATTCCATATGGGAGGTGGAATCCTACTAGGACTAGGGAGTCCTAGTAGGACTCCACACTTGGTGCGCCCCCTCCTAGGGCCGGCCTCCTCCTCCCTTGCTCCTTTATATACGGGGGCAGGGGGGCACCCTAGAGAGACAACAATTGATCCTTGTGATCTCTTAGCCGTGTGCGGTGCCCCCTTCCACCATATTACACCTTGATAATACCGTTGCGGAGCTTAGGCGAAGCCCTGCGTCGGTGGAACATCATCATCGTCACCACGCCGTCGTGCTGACGAAACTCTCCCTCAACACTCGGCTGGATCGGAGTTCGAGGGACGTCATCGAGCTGAACGTGTGTAGAACTCGGAGGTGCCGTACGTTCGGTACTTGATCGGTCGGATCGTGAAGACGTACGACTACATCAACCGCGTTGTGATAACACTTCCGCTGTCGGTCTACGAGGGTACGTGGACAACACTCTCCCCTCTCGTTGCTATGCATCACCATGATCTTGTGTGTGCGTAGGAAGTTTTTTTTGAAATTACTACGTTCCCCAACAAGCCTTCCCATGTATATGATGGGGATGTATATCCTACCGGAGGGCGTCCATGGATCCTTTGATAAGGAGCTTGCTGGGTTCTTCTGGCAGGCCGCCAATGGGCGCCAGAAATATCACGTGGTCAAGTGGGCGGACATTTGTATGCCTAAGGGCCAGGGTGGCCTGGGCATTGTGGCCTCCCGTCATCTGAGCTTCGCGCTCATGTTGCGATGGGTGTGGAGGATATTGCGTGGAGAGGGTGGCTTATGGCTACAGCTCATTCATAACATGTTCTCGCTCAGCAGGATCACAATTTTGGCGATCCATCCAAAGGATCAAGGAGGACATCCGTTTAGACATTTCCTTCTCAAAAGGGAATGGGGACGGGACCCAATTTTGGTTTGACCCGTCGTTGGGTTCTGAACCTCTGAAAACGAGCTTCCCCAGCTTGTTTATATGATTTGTGATAACCTCAATGGACTAAACCCTCCGGTTTATATAGACATCGGAGGGGCCTAGGGTTATACAAAGTCGGTTAACAGAGAAAGGAAACTATTTGAGTTATTTGATGTTTGGCAACAATGATTGGTGTTGCTAATATTGATCTGAGCTACACGAACATTTTTCAGTTCATGTAAATTTGAATCGTTGAACATGTTGCTATCTGAATTCTGAAATGATCAAACATGGTCTTTCATTCGTCATACAGGACATCACCGAGTACTTTAAGCTAGTTGTAGGAATAACATAGTTTACAACGCTGGTGTGCAAATTAAAGGTTCTAATACAGTTTATGTATCCAGATATTTTGAGTCATGCTGATTAATGTACTTCACATATTTGTTTTTAAGCTAAGAGCTCCTAATAATCGTTTATCCTCTGTGTAGTTGCTATTTCAGTGATAGCTCCTAATAAGTGGCTCCTAAGATGTATTGTCAGGAGTTGTCTCTCGACGATGAGATTAGGTATATAGCTTCTTGCATAGTTTTTTTGTTAGTATCATTTTCTCTAGATTTGGTTAGCTTATAGAGCTAAGAGATAATATGGTAAGAAGTTTCTATCAAGTGGTTGAACTCCATTTCTCAAGGTCATTTAGGTAAGAAAGCGTCATTGTACTGCAACCAATAACATAAAACTGGATTATCTAATGGGTAATGAAACTAGCATTTTCCCTATTTATGATGGTCGAGATCATTACTCATTTGTGCTATGTAACCTTATTTCACTTCTAGAATTGTCCAAAATTTTCATACTTCAGTACAGGTTCACCTATCGTATCCTTTTTAGAATCCATCTTATATGAGTACATTTTGTTTATCACGTGACACATGTAAATCTAGAAGAATGGTTGATTCTTGTTATGAACTATCTTCCAGCTTTGTGTTATGCTCAGTTTGTATGTTAGGTACTGAACTATGGATGGTTTGGTTTGAGCAGCTCCATTTTACAGATATCATAAAATAGAAATTTCATTATCATCTGAATGCAGTAGTATTGAGTTTAATGGTCAGTAAATGATCCCTTGTTTCATTTTAGTTAATGTTTGTGTCGTGAAAGACAGAGTTACAAATCTACATGAGTACAAAGGGTTTGGAATTCAAAATTGAGAAAGATCTAGATAATGTAGGTTTATTTCTGTTGGCGTGAAGATAATTGATTTTACTTCATTTATCTCCTCTAGACGTGAGGTGTTTTTCTTTTTGCCGGCTATTAAAGATTTTGAACATGCTCAAACTATATCAAATCCAATAAAAGTGAACAAGCTACACACTTCTCTTGACCCTCCCACCCCCTTGGGTACTTTTGTACCAGGTATGCAACATAGTAATTGAACGCGGATCTAGATTGCTTAATTTATGACTTTATGATGGTGGGTGGTTTGATCTCAGGTGCTTAGATGTTTGGTGTATTTGAACAAAATATTCTACCATAGTTTTGTAGTTGAGCAAACTGAAATTTTCCTATTGACTACTGTTGAAGTGTTAAATTATTGTCTTTGTTGGGGAACATAGTATTTCAGAAATTTCCTACGATCACACAAGATCTATCTAGGAGAAGCATAGCAATGAGCGGGAAGAGTGTGTCCACATACCCTCGTAGACCGAAAGAGGAAGCGTTTATCAACGCGGTTGATGTAGTCGAACGTCTTCACGATCCGACCAATCCTAGCACCGAACGTACGGCACCTCCGTGTTCAGCACACGTTCAGCTCGATGACGTCCCTTGTACTCTTGATCCAATTGAGGCCGAGGGAGAGCTCCGTCAGCAGGACGGCATGGCGACGGTGATGATGAAGTTACCGGCGCAGGGCTTCGCCTAAGCACTACGATGATATGACCGAGGTGTGTAACTGTGGAGGGGGACACCGCACACGGCTAAGAGAAACTTTGATGTGCTATTGGGGTGCCCCCTGGCCACGTATATAAAGGAGGGGAGGGAAGAGGTGGCCGGCCCAAGGGGGGCGCGCCAGGTGTGGGGAATCCTACCTGGACTCCCTAGTCCAAGTAGGATTACCCTCCTCTTTCCTATTCCTAGTAGGAGAAGGAGGGAACGAGGAGGAGGGGAGAAGGAAGGAGGGGGCACCCCCCTCCTAGTCCAATTCAGACCAGCCCATGGGGGGGCGACCACCCCTTGAGGCCCTTCTCTCCTTTCCCGTATGGCCCACTACTTCCCCCGACGAATTCCTGTAACTCTCCGGTACTCCGAAAAATACCCGAATCACTCGGAACCTTTTCGATGTCCGAATATAGCCTTCCAATATATCGATCTTTACCTCTCGACCACTTCGAGACTCCTCGTCATGTCCGTGATCTCATACTCCGAACTATCTTTGTGTTGGGTAACGTAGCGGAAATTCAAAATTTTCTACGCATCACCAAGATCAATCTATGGAGTAATCTAGCAACGAGGGGAAGGGGAGTGCATCTACGTACCCTTGTAGATCGCGATGCGGAAGCGTTGCAAGAACGCGGATGAAGGAGTCGTACTCGTAGCGATTCAGATCGCGGTTGATTCCGATCTAAGCGCCGAACCACGGCGCCTCCGCGTTCAACACACATGCAGCCCGGTGACGTCTCCCACGCCTTGATCCAGCAAGGAGAGAGGGAGAGGTTGGGGAAGACTCCGTCCAGCAGCAGCACAACGGCATGGTGGTGATGGAGGAGCGTGGCACTCCAGCAGGGCTTTGCCAAGCACCGCAAGAGACGAGGAGGGAGAGGGGTAGGGCTGCGCTATGAGAGAGGAATTCTCATGTCTATGGCAGCCCCAAAACCCCCACTATATATAGGGGAGGGGGAGGGGCTGCGCCCCCATCTAGGGTTCCCCCCCCAAGGGGTGCGGCCCGCCCTAGATTGGACTTGGGGGGCGGCCAAGGGGGGGAGAGAGGGGGGCGCACCACTAGGTGGGCCTTAGGCCCATCTGAGCCTAGGGTTTCCCCCTTCCCCCCTTCATGCGCCCTGGGCCCCTTGTGGGAGGCGCACCAGCCCACCTAGGGGCTGGTCCCTTCCCACACTTGGCCCACGCAGCCCTCTGGGGCCGGTGGCCCCACCTGGTGGACCCCCGGGACCCTCTCGGTGGTCCCGGTACGTTACCGATAGCACCCGAAACTTTTCCGGTGACCAAAACAGGACTTCCCATATATAAATCTTTACCTCCGGACCATTCCGGAACTCCTCGTGACGTCCGGGATCTCATCCGGGACTCCGAACAACATTCGGTAACCACGTATATCTATTCCCTATAACCCTAGCGTCATCGAACCTTAAGTGTGTAGACCCTACGGGTTCGGGAACCATGCAGACATGACCGAGACGTTCTCCGGCCAATAACCAACAGCGGGATCGGGATACCCATGTTGGCTCCCACATGTTCCATGATGATCTCATCGGATGAACCACGATGTCGGGGATTCAATCAACCCCGTATCCAATTCCCTTTGTCAATCGGTATGTTACTTGCCCGAGATTCGATCGTCGGTATCCCGATACCTTGTTCAATCTCGTTACCGGCAAGTCTCTTTACTCGTTCCGTAACACATCTTCCCGTGATCAACTCCTTGGTCACATTGTGCACATTATGATGATGTCCTACCGAGTGGGCCCAGAGATACCTCTCCATTTACACGGAGTGACAAATCCCAGTCTCGATTCGTGCCAACCCAACAGACACTTTCGGAGATACCTGTAGTGCACCTTTATAGCCACCCAGTTACGTTGTGACATTTGGTACACCCAAAGCATTCCTACGGTATCCGGGAGTTGCACAATCTCATGGTCTAAGGAAATGATACTTGACATTAGAAAAGCTCTTAGCAAACAAACTACACGATCTTGTGCTAGGCTTAGGATTGGGTCTTGTCCATCACATCATTCTTCTAATGATGTGATCCCGTTATCAACGACATCCAATGTCCATGGTCAAGAATCCGTAACCATCTATTGATCAACGAGCTAGTCAACTAGAGGCTTACTAGGGACATGGTGTTGTCTATGTATCCACACATGTATATGAGTTTCCTATCAATACAATTCTAGCATGGATAATAAACGATTATCATGAACAAGGAAATATAATAATAACCAATTTATTATTGCCTCTAGGGCATATTTCCAACAGTCTCCCACTTGCACTAGAGTCAATAATCTAGTTCACATCACCATGTGATTAACACTCACAGGTCACATCACCATGTGACCAACATCTAAAGAGTTTACTAGAGTCAACAATCTAGTTCACATCACTATGTGATTAACACTCAATGAGTTCTGGTTTGATCATGTTATGCTTGTGAGAGAGGTTATTAGTCAACGGGTCTGAACCTTTCAGATCCGTGTGTGCTTTACAAATATCTATGTCATCTTGTGGATGCTACCACGCGCTACTTGGAGCCATTTCAAATAACTGCTCTACTATACAAATCCGGTTTACTACCCAGAGTCATCCGGATTAGTGTCAAAGTTCACATCGACGTAACCCTTTACGACGAACTCCTTTTCACCTCCATAATCGAGAAAATTCCTTAGTCCACTAGATACTAAGGATAAGTTCGACCGCTGTCATGTGATCCATTCCCGGATCACTATTGTACCCCTTGACCAACTCATGGCAAGGCACACTTCATGTGCGGTACATAGCATAGCATACTGTAGAGCCTACGTCTAAAGCATAGGGGACGACCTTCGTCCTTTCTCTCTCTTCTGCTGTGGTCAGGTCTTGAGTCTAACTCAATACTCACACCTTGTAACACAGCCAAGAACTCCTTCTTTGCTGATCTATTTTGAACTCTTTCAGAATCATGTCAAGGTGTGCGTTCTTTGAAAGTATCATCGGGCGTCTTGATCTATCTCTATAGATCTTGATGCCCAATATGTAAGCAGCTTTATCCAGGTCTTCCTTTGAAAAACTCCTTTCAAACAACCCTTTATGCTTTCCAGAAATTCTACATCATTTCGGATCAACAATATGTCATTCACATATACTTATCAGAAATGTTGTACCGCTCCCACTCACTTTATTGTAAATACAAGTTTCTAACAAACTTTGTATAAACCCAAAAACTTTGATCACTCCATCAAAGCGTACATTCTGACTCCGAGACGCTTGCTCTAGTCCATGGAAGGATCGCTGGAGCTAGCATACCTTTTAGCATCCTTAGGATCGACAAAACCTTTCTGATTGTATCATATACAACCTTTCCTTACGAAAACTGGTAAGGAAACTTGTTTTGACATCCATCTGCTAGATTTCATAAATGCAGCTAATGCTAACATGATTCCGACGGACTTAAGCATCGCTACGGATGAGAAAATTTCATCGTAGTCAACTCCTTGAACTTGTGAAAATTCTCTTTGCCACAAGTCGAGCTTCATAGACGGTAACATTACCGTCCATGTCCGTCTTCTTCTTAAAGATCCATTTATCTCAATGGCTTGCCGATCATCGGGCAAGTTCACCAAAGTCCATGCTTTGTTCTGATACATGGATCCTATCTCGGATTTCATGGCTTCTAACCATTTGTCGGAATATGGGCCCACCATCGCTTCTCCATAGCTCGTAGGTTCATTGTTGTCTAGCAACATGACTTCCAAGACAGGATCACGTACCACTCCGAAGTAGCACGCATCCTCGTCGTCCTACGAGGTTTGGTAGTGACTTGATCTGAAGTTTCATGATCACTATCATAAGCTTCCACTTCAATTGGTGTAGGTGCCACAGGAACAACTTCCTGTGCCCTGCTACACACTAGTTGAAGTCATGGTTCAATAACCTTATCAAGTCTCCACCATCCTCCCACTCAATTCTTTCGAGAGAAACTTTTCCTCGAGAAAGGACTCGTTTCTAGAAGCAATTACTTTTGCTTCCATATCTGAAATAGGAGGTATACCCAACTGTTTTGGGTATTCTATGAAGATGCATTTATCCGCTTTGGGTTCGAGCTTATTAGTCTGAAACTTTTTCACATAAGCGTCGCAGCCCCAAACTTTTAAGAAACGACAACTTAGGTTTCTCTAAAAGGTGTCGTCTTAATGGAATTGCGTGGTGCCCTATTTAAAGTGAATGCGGTTGTTCTAATGCCTAACCCATAAACGATAGTGGTAATTCGATAAGAGACATCATGGTATGCACCATATCCAATAGAGTGCAGTTATGATGTTTGAACACACCATCACACTGTGGTGTTCCAGGCGGTATTAATTGTGAAACACTTTCCACAATGTCTTAATTGTGTGCCAAACTCGTAACTCAGATACTCATCTCTATGATCATTCATAGACATTTTATCCTCTTGTCACGATGATCTTCAACTTCACTCTGAAATTACTTGAACCTTTCAATAATTCAGACTTGTGTTTCATCAAGTAAATACACTCAGCATCTACTCAAATCATCTGTGAAGTAAGAACATAACGATATCCACTGCATGCCTTAGCACTCATTGGACTGCATACATCAAAATGTATTACTTCCAACAAGTTGCTCTCTTGTTCCATCTTACTGAAAACGAGGCCTTTCAGTCATCTTGCCCATGTGGTATGATTTGCATGTCTCAAGTGATTCAAAATCAAGTGAGTCCAAACGATCCATCTGCATGGAGTTTCTTCATACCAATAGACATGGTTCGCATGTCTCAATCTTTTCAAAAACGAGTGAGTCCAAAGATCCATCTACATGGAGCTTCTTCATGCGTTCTATACCAATATGACTCAAATGGCAGTGCCACAAGTATGTGGTACTATCATTACTATTTTATATCTTTTGGCACGAACATGTGTATCACTGCGATCGAGATTCATTTTAGGTGCAAGACCATTGAAGGTATTATTCAAATAAACAGAGTAACCATTATTCTCCTTAAATGAATAACCGTATTGCGATAAACATAATCCAATCATGTTTATGCTCAACGCAAACACCAAATAACAATTACTTAGGTTTAACACCAATCTCGATGGTAGAGGGAGCATGCGATGCTTGATCACATCAACCTTGGAAACACTTCCAACACATATCGTCATCTCACCTTCAGCTAGTCTTCGTTTATTCCGCAGCTTTTATTTCGAGTTACTAACACTTAGCAACCGAACCGGTATCTAATACCCTGGTGCTGCTAGGAGTACTAGTAAAGTACACATTCATATAATGTATATCCAATATACTTCTGTCGACCTTGCCTGCCTTCTCATCTACCAAGTATCTAGGGTAGTTCTGCTTCAGTGACCGTTCCCCTCATTACAGAAGCACTTAGTCTCGGATTTGGGTTCAACCTTAGGATTCTTCACTAGAGCAGCAAATGATTTGTTGTTTCATGAAGTTTCCCTTTTGCCCTTGCCCTTCTAGAAACTAACGGTTTTACTAACCATCAACAATTGATGCTCCTACTTGATTTCTACTTTCGTGGTGTCAAACATTGCGAGTTGCTCAAGGATCATCTATCTATCCCTGATATGTTATAGTTCATCACGAAGCTCTAATAGCTTGGTGGCAGTGACTATGGAGAACCATCACTATCTCATCTGGAAGATTAACTCCCACTCGATTCAAGCGATTGTGGCACTCAGACAATCTGAGCACATGCTCAACGATTGAGCTTTTCTCCCTTAGTCTGCAGGCTTAAGAAACTTGTCAGAGGTCTCATACCTCTTGATGTGGGCACTAGTCTGAAATCCCAATTTCAGTCTTCGGAACATCTCATATGTTCTGTGATGTTTCAAAACCGTCTTTGGTGCCACAATTCTAAACCGTTAGCATTACGCACTGAACTATCACGTAGTTATCAAAACGTGTATGTCAGATGTTTCGTAACATCTACAGACGACGATCGAGGTTCAGCACACTGAGCGGTGCATTAAGGACATAAGCCTTCTGTGCAGCAATGAGGACAATCCTCAGTTCACGGACCCAGTCCGCATAACTACTACCAACTTTCACCTAAATTTTCTCTAGGAACATATCTTAAACAGTAGAACTAAAGCGTAAGATATGACATAATTTGCAAAGACCTTTTGACTATGTTCATGATAATGAAGTTCATCTGATTATTTAATGAACTCCCACTCAGATAGACATCCCTCTAGTCATCGAAGTGATACATGATCCGAGTCAAACTAGGCCGTGTCCGATCATCACGTGAGACGGACTAGTCATCATCGGTGAACATCTCCATGTTGATCGTATCTACTATACGACTCATGTTCGACCTTTCGGTCTCTTGTGTTCCGAGGCCATGTCTGTACATGCTAGGCTCGTCAAGTTAACCTAAGTGTTTCACATGTGTTCCGAGGCCATGTCTGTACATGCTAGGCTCGTCAACACCCGTTGTATTCGAACGTTAGAATCTATCACACCCGATCATCACGTGGTGCTTCGAAACAACGAACCTTCGCAACGGTGCACAGTTAGGGGGAACACGTCTCTTGAAATTTTAGTGAGGGATCATCTTATTTATGCCACCGTCGTTCTAAGCAAATAAGATGTAAACATGACAAACATCACATGCAAATCATAAAGTGACGTGATATGGCCAATATCATCCTGCGCCTTTGATCTCCATCTTCGAGGCGCGGCATGATCACCTTCGTCACGAGCATGACACCATGATCTCCATCATCATGATCTCCATCATCGTGTCTTCATGAAGTTGTCTCGCCAACTATTACTTCTACTACAATGGCTAACGGTTAGCAATAAAGTAAACTAATTACATGGCGTTATTCATTGACACGCAGGTCATACAATAAATTAAGACAACTCCTATGGCTCCTGCCGGTTGTCATACTCATCGACATGCAAGTCGTGATTCCTATTACAAGAACATGATCAATCTCATACATCACATATATCATTCATCACATCCTTTTGGCCATATCACATCACATAGCATACCCTGCAAAAAACAAGTTAGACGTCCTCTAATTGTTGTTGCATGTTTTACGTGGCTGCTATGGGATTCTAGCAAGAACGTTTCTTACCTACGCAAAAGCCACAACGTGATATGCCAATTTCTATTTACCCTTCATAAGGACCCTTTTCATCGAATCCGATCCGACTAAAGTGGGAGAGACAGACACCCGCTAGCCACCTTATGCAACTAGTGCATGTCAGTCGGTGGAACCTGTCTCATGTAAGTGTACGTGTAAGGTCGGTCCGGACCGCTTCATCCCACGATGCCGCCGAATCAAGATAAGACTAGTAACGGCAAGTAAATTGACAAAATCGACGCCCACAACTACTTTGTGTTCTACTCGTGCATAGAAACTACGCATAGACCTAGCTCTGATACCACTGTTGGGTAACGTAGCGGAAATTTAAAATTTTCTACGCATCACCAAGATCAATCTATGGAGTATTCTAGCAACGAGGGGAAGGGGAGTGCATCTACATACCGTTGTAGATCGTGATGCGGAAGCGTTGCAAGAACGCGGATGAAGGAGTCGTACTCATAGCGATTCAGATCGCGGTTGATTCCGATCTAAGCGCCAAACCACGGCGCCTCCGCGTTCAACACACGTGCAGCCCGGTGACGTCTCCCACGCCTTGATCCAGCAAGGAGAGAGGGAGAGGTTGGGGAAGACTCCGTCCAGCAGCAGCACAACGGCATGGTGGTGATGGAGGAGTGTAGGACTCCAGCAGGGCTTCGCCAAGCACCGCAAGAGACGAGGAGGGAGAGGGGTAGGGCTGCGCTATGAGAGAGGAATTCTCATGTCTATGGCAGCCCCCAAACCCCCACTATATATAGGGGAAGGGGAGGGGCTGCGCCCCCATCTAGGGTTCCCCCCCCAAGGGGTGCGGCCAGCCCTAGATGGGACTTGGGGGGCGGCCAAGGGGGGAGAGAGGGGGGCGCACCACTAGGTGGGCCTTAGGCCCATCTGAGCCTAGGGTTTCCCCCTTCCCCCCTTCCTACGCCCTGGGCCCCTTGTGGGAGGCGCACCAGCCCACCTAGGGGCTGGTCCCTTCCCACACTTGGCCCACGCAGCCCTCTGGGGCCGGTGGCCCCACCTGGTGGACCCCCGGGACCCTCCCGGTGGTCCCGGTACGTTACCGATAGCACCCGAAACTTTTCCGGTGACCAAAATAGGACTTCCCATATACAAATCTTTACCTCCGGACCATTCCGGAACTCCTCGTGACGTCCGGGATCTCATCCGGGACTCCGAACAACATTCGGTAACCACGTATATCTATTCCCTATAACCCTAGCGTCATTGAACCTTAAGTGTGTAGACCCTACGGGTTCGGGAACCATGCAGACATGACCGAGACGTTCTCCGGCCAATAACCAACAGCGAGATCTGGATACCCATGTTGGCTCCCACATGTTCCACGATGATCTCATCGGATGAACCACGATGTCGGGGATTCAATCAATCCCGTATACAATTCCCTTTGTCAATCGGTATGTTACTTGCCCGAGATTCGATCGTCGGTATCCCGATACCTTGTTCAATCTCGTTACCGACAAGTCTCTTTACTCGTTCCGTAACACATCATCCCGTGATCAACTCCTTGGTCACATTCTGCACATTATGATGATGTCCTACCGAGTGGGCCCAGAGATACCTCTCCGTTTACACGGAGTGACAAATCCCAGTCTCGATTCGTGCCAACCCAACAGACACTTTCGGAGATACCTGTAGTGCACCTTTATAGCCACCCAGTTATGTTGTGACGTTTGGTACACCCAAAGCATTCCTACGGTATCCGGGAGTTGCACAATCTCATGGTCTAAGGAAATGATACTTGACATTAGAAAAGCTCTTAGCAAACAAACTACACGATCTTGTGCTAGGCTTAGGATTGGGTCTTGTCCATCACATCATTCTCCTAATGATGTGATCCCGTTATCAACGACATCCAATGTCCATGGTCAGGAAACCGTAACCATCTATTGATCAATGAGCTAGTCAACTAGACGCTTACTAGGGACATTGTGTTGTCTATGTATCCATACATGTATCTGAGTTTCCTATCAATACAATTCTAGCATGGATAATAAATGATTATCATGAACAAGGAAATATAATAATAACCAATTTATTATTGCCTCTAGGGCATATTTCCAACACTTTGGTCATCAAATCACATAAGTCATAATACAAATCGTCATCAAACGTTAAGCGTGCGGACCCTACGGGTTCGAGAACTATGTAGACATGACCGAAACACATCTCCGGTCAATAACCAATAGAGGAACCTGGATGCTCATATTGGCTCCTACATATTCTACGAAGATCTTTATCGATCAAACCACATAACAACATACGTTGTTCCCTTTGTCATCGGTATGTTACTTGCCCAAGATTCGATCGTCGGTATCCTCATACCTAGTTCAATCTCGTTACCGGCAAGTCTCTTTACTCGTTCCGTAATGTGTCATCCCGTAACTAACTCATTAGTCACATTGCTTGCAAGGCTTATAGTGATGTGCATTACCGAGAGGGGCCCAGAGATACCTCTCCAATACACGCAGTGACAAATCCTAATCTCGGTCTATGCCAACCCAAAAAACACCTTCGAAGACACCTGTAGAGCATCTTTATAATCACCCAATTACGTTGTGAAGTTTGATAGCACACAAGGTGTTCCTCCGGTATTCGGGAGTTGCATAATCTCATAGTCAGAGGAACATGTATAAGTCATGAAGAAAGCAATAGCAATAAACTAAACGATCATAGTGCTAAGCTAACGGATGGGTCTTGTTCATCACATCATTATTTAATGATGTGATCCCGTTCATTAAATGACAACACATGTCTATGGTCAGGAAACTTAACCATCTTTGATAAACGAGCTAGTCTAGTAGAGGCATACTAGGGACACTTTGTTTTCTCTATGTATTCACACATGTATCAAGTTTCCGGTTAATACAATTCTAGCATGAATAATAAACATTTATCATGATATAAGGAAATAAAATAATAACTTTATTATTGCCTCTAGGGCATATTTCCTTCAGTCTCCCACTTGCTCTAGAGTCAATAATCCAGTTCACATCGCCATGTGATTTAACACCAATAGTTCACATCACCATGTGATTAACACCCATAGTTCACATCGCTATGTGACCAACACCCAAAGGGTTTACTAGAGTCAGTAATCTAGTTCACATCGCCATGTGATTAACACCCAAAGAGTACTAAGGTGTGATCATGTTTTGTTTGTGAGAGAGGTTTAGTCAATGGGTCTGCCACATTCAGATTCGTATGTATTTTGCAAATTTCTATGCCTGCAATGCTCTGCACGGAGCTACTCTAGCTAAATGCTCCCACTTTTAATATGTATCCAGATCGAAACTCAGAGTCAGATCAGTGTTAAAGCTTGCATCGACGTAACTCTTTACGACGAACTCTTTATCACCTCCATAACCTAGAAATATTTCCTTAGTCCTCTAAGGATAATTTTGACTGTTGTCCAGTGATCTACTCCTAGATCACTATTGTACTCCCTTGCCAAACTCAGGGCAGGGTATACAGTAGGTCTGGTATATAGCATGACATACTTTATGGAACCTATGGCTGAGGCATAGGGAATGACTTTCATTCTCTCTCTATCTTCTGCCATGGTCGGGCTTTGGGTCTTACTCAACTTCACACCTTGCAACACAGGCAAGAACTCCTTCTTTGATTATTCCATTTTTAACTACTTCAAAAACTTGTCAAGGTATGTACTCATTGAAAAAAACTTATCAAGCGTCTTGATCTATCTCTATAGATCTTGATGCTCAATATGTAAGCAGCTTCAATGAGGTCTTTCTTTGAAAAAACTTCGTTCAAACACTCCTTTATGCTTTCCAGAAAATCCTACATCATTTCTGATCAACAATATTTCATTCACATATACTTATCAGAAAGGCTGTAGTGCTCCCATTCACTTTCTTGTAAATACAGACTTCACCGCAAGTCTGTATAAAACTATATGCTTTGATCAACTCATCAAAGCATATATTCCAACTCCGAGATGCTTGCACCAATCCATAGATGGATCACTGGAGCTTGCACACTTTGTTAGCACCTTTAGGATCGACAAAACCTTCTGGTTGCATCATATACAACTCTTCTTTAAGAAATCCATTAAGGAATGCAGTTTTGACATTCATTTGCCAGATTCCATAAAATGTGGCAATTCCTAACATGATTCGGACAGACTTAAACATCGCTACAAGTGAGAAAATCTCATCGTAGTCAACACCTTGAACTTGTCGAAAACCTTTTGCGACAAGTCGAGCTTTGTAGATAGTAACACTACCATCACCGTCCATCTTCCTCTTGAAGATCCACACTTTGTTCTCATACATGGATCCCATCTCAGATTTCATGG
The DNA here is from genome assembly GCF_002575655.3 of Aegilops tauschii subsp. strangulata. Taxonomy (NCBI): domain Eukaryota; kingdom Viridiplantae; phylum Streptophyta; class Magnoliopsida; order Poales; family Poaceae; genus Aegilops; species Aegilops tauschii. The sequence goes on from NW_027332563.1 coordinate 59,365, forward strand.
CCTCAAGCCATTTTGCAGAATCTGGGCTCATCATCGCTTCCTCATAGTTCGTAGGTCCGTCATGGTCTAGTAACATGACCTCCAGAATAGGATTACCGTACCACTCTGGTGCGTACCGTACTCTGGTGGACCTACGAGGTTCGGTAGTAACTTGATCTAAAGCTTCATGATCATCATCATTAACTTCCTCACTAATTGGTGTAGGCATCACTGGAACTGATTTCTGTGATGAAGTACTTTCCAATTCGGGAGAAGGTTCAATTACCTCATCAAGTTCTACTTTCCTCCCACTCACTTCTTTCGAGAGAAACTCCTTCTCTAGAAAGGATCCATGCTTAGCAACAAATATCTTGCCTTCGGATCTGTGATAGAAGGTGTACCCAACAGTCTCCTTTGGGTATCCTATGAAGACGCACTTCTCCGATTTGGGTTCGATCTTATCAGGTTGAAACTTTTTCACAAAGCATTGTAACCTCAAACTTTAAGAAACGACAATTTAGGTTTTCTTGCCAAAACACAGTTCATACGGTGTCGTCTCAACGGATTTAGATGGTGCCCTATTTGACGTGAATGCAGCTGTCTCTAATGCATAACCCCAAAACGATAGTGGTAAATCGGTAAGAGACATCATAGATCGCACTATATCTAATAAAGTACGGTTATGACGTTCGGACACACCATTACGAAGTGGTGTTCTAGGTGGCGTGAGTTGCGAAACTATTCCACATTGTTTCAAATGAAGACCAAACTCGTAACTCAAATATTCATCTCCACGATCAGATCGTAGAAACTTTATTTTCTTATTACGATGATTTTTCACTTCACTCTGAAATTCTTTAAACTTTTCAAATGTTTCAGACTTATGTTTCATCAAGTAGATATATCCATATCTGCTCAAATCATCTGTGAAGGTCAGAAAATAACGATACCCGCCGGAGCCTCAATACTCATCGGATCGCATACATCAGTATGTATTATTTCCAATAAGTCAGTTGCTCTCTTCATTGTTCCGGAGAATGGAGTCTTAGTCATCTTGCCCATGAGGCATGGTTTGCAAGCATCAAGTGATTCATAATCAAGTGATTCCAAAAGCCCATCAGCATGGAGTTTCTTCATGCGCTTTATACCAATATGACCTAAACGGCAGTGCCACAAATATGTTGCACTATCATTATCAACTTTGCATCTTTTGGCATCAATATTATGAATATGTGTATTACTACGATCGAGATTCAATAAACCATTTACATTGGGTTTAAGACCATAGAAGGTTTTATTCATGTAAACAGAACAACAATTATTCTTTGACTTAAATGAATAACCATATTGCAATAAACAAGATCCAATCATATTCATGCTCAACACAAACACCAAATAACATTTATTTAGTTCCAATATTAATCCTGAAGGTAAAGGGAGTGTGCGATGGTGATCTTATCGACCTTGGAATCACTTCCAACACACATCATCACCTCGCCCTTAACTAGTCTCTGTTTATTTTGCAACTCCTGTTTTGAGTTACTACTCTTAGCAACTGAACCAGTATCAAATACCGAGGGATTGCTATAAACACTAGTAAAGTACACATCAATAACATGTATATCAAATATACCTTTGTTCACTTTGCCATCCTTCTTATCCGCCAAGTATCTAGGGCAGTTCCACTTCCAGTGACCATTTCCTTTGCAATAGAAGCACTCAATTTCACGCTTGGGTCTGGCTATGGGCTTCTTCATGGGAGTGGCAACTTGCTTGCAATTCTTCTTGAAGTTCCCTTTCTTCCTTGCCCTTTTACCTGAAACTAGTGGTCTTGTTAACCATCAACACTTGATGCTCTTTCTTGATTTCTACCTTCGCCGATTTAGCATCGCAAAGAGCCCGGGAATTACTTTCGTCATCCCTCGCATATTATAGTTCATCACGAAGTTCTAGTAACTTGGTGATAGTGACTAGAGAATTTTGTCAATTACTATATTATCTGGAAGATTAACTCCCACTTGATTCAAGCAATTGTAGTACCCAGACAATCTGAGCACATGCTTACTAGTTGAGCTATTCTCCTCCATCTTGTAGGCAAAGTACTGTTAGAGGTCTCATACCTCTCGACACGGGCATGAGTATGAAATACCAATTTCAACTCTTGGAACATTTATATGCTCTGTGGCGTTCAAAACATTTTTGAAGTCTCGGTTCTAAGCCGTAAAGCATGGTGCACTAAACTATCAAGTAGTCATCGTACCGAGCTTTGTCAAACGTTCATAACGTCTGCATCTGGTCCTGCAATAGGTCTGTCACCTAGCGGTGCATGAAGGACATAATTCTGTGCAGCAATGAGGATAATCCTCAGATCACGGACCAAGTCCGCATCATTGCTACTAACATCTTTCAACTTATTTTTCTCTAGGAACATACAAAAAATAAACGGGGAAGCTATACACGAGCTATTGATCTACAACATAGATATGCAAATACTATCAGGACTAAGTTCATGATAAATTAAAGTTCAATTAATCATATTACTTAAGAACTCCCACTTAGATAGATATCCCTCTAGTCATCTAAATGATCACGTGATCCAAATCAACTAAACCATGTCCGATCATCACGTGAGATGGAGTAGTTTTCAATGGTGAACATCACTATGTCGATCATATCTACTATATGCTTCACGCTCGACCTTTCGGTCTCAGTGTTCCGAGGCCATATCTGCATATGCTAGGCTCGTTAAGTTTAACCCGAGTATTCTTCGTGTGCAAAACTGGCTTGCACCCGTTGTATGTGAACATAGAGCTTATCACACCCGATCATCATGTGGTGTCTCAGCACGACAAATTGTCGCAACGGTGCATACCCAGGAAGAACACTTATACCTTGAAATTTAGTGAGGGATCATCTTATAATGCTACCACCGTACTAAGCAAAATAAGATGTATAAAGGATAAACATCACATGCAACCAATATAAGTGATATGATATGGCCATCATCATCTTGTGCCTTTGATCTCCATCTCCAAAGCACCGTCATGATCACCATCGTCACTGGCTTGACACCTTGATCTCCATCGAAGCATCGTTGTCGTCTCGCCAACTATTGCTTCTACGACCATCGCTACCGCTTAGTGATAAAGTAAAGCAATTACATGACGATTGCATTTCATACAATAAAGCGACAACCATAAGGCTCCTGCCAGTTGCCGATAACTTTTACAGAACATGATCATCTCATACAACAATTTATATGTCATCACGTCTTGACCATATCACGTCACAACATGCCCTACAAAAACAAGTTAGACGTCCTCTACTTTGTTGTCGCAAGTTTTACGTGGCTGCTACGGTCTTAGCAAGAACCGTTCTTACCTACGCATCAAAACCACAACGATTTTTTGTCAAGTGTGATGTTTTAACCTTCAGCAAGGACCGGACGTAGTCACACTCGATTCAACTAAAGTTGGAGAAACTGACACCCGCTAGCCACTTGTGTGCGAAGCACGTCGGTAGAACCAGTCTGATGAACGCGGTCATGTAATGTCGGTCTGGGCCGCTTCATCCAACAATATCGTTGAATCAAAGTATGACATGCTGGTAAGCAGTATGACTATTATCGTCCACAACTCTTTGTGTTCTACTCGTGCATATAACATCTACGCATAGACCTGGCTCGGATGCCATTGTTAGGGAACGTAGTATTTCAAAAAAATTTCTACGATCACGCAAGATCTATCTAGGAGAAGCATACAACGAGCGGGGAGAGTGTGTCCACGTACCCTCGTAGACCGAAAGCGGAAGCGTTTATCAACGCGGTTGATGTAGTCGAACATCTTCACGATCCGACCGATCCTAGCACCGAACGTACGGCACCTCCGTGTTCAGCACACGTTCAGCTCGATAACGTCCCTCGTACTCTTGATCCAGTTGAGGCCGAGGGAGAGTTCCGTCAGCATGACGGCATGGCGACGGTGATGATGAAGTTACCGGCGCAGGGCTTCGCCTAAGCACTACGACGATATGACCGAGGTGTGTAACTGTGGAGGGGGACACCGCACACGGCTAAGAGAAACTTTGATGTGCTATTGGGGTGCCCCTGGCCACTTATATAAAGGAGGGGAGGGAAGAGGTGGCCGGCCCAAGGGGGGCGCCCCAGGTGTGGGGAATCCTACTAGGACTCCCTAGTCCAAGTAGGATTCCCCTCCTCTTTCCTATTCCTAGTAGGAGAAGGAGGGAAGGAGGAAGAGGGGAGAAGGAAGGAGGGGGGCACCACCCCGTCCTAGTCCAATTCAGACTAGCCCATGGGGGGGTGGCCACCCCTTGAGGCCCTTCTCTCCTTTCCCGTATGGCCCATTAAGGCCCACTACTTCCCCCAACGAATTCCCGTAACTCTCCGGTACTCCGAAAAATACCCGAATCACTCGGAACCTTTTCGATGTCCGAATATAGCCTTCCAATATATCAATCTTTACCTCTCGACCATTTCGAGACTCCTCATCATGTCCGTGATCTCATCCGGGACTCCGAACTATCTTCGGTCATCAAATCACATAAGTCATAATACAAATCGTCATCAAACGTTAAGCGTGCGGACCCTACGGGTTCGACAACTATGTAGACATGACCGAGACACATCTCCGGTCAATAAACAATAGCGGAACCTGGATGCTCATATTGGCTCCTATATATTCTACGAAGATCTTTATCGGTCAAACCGCATAACAACATACGTTGTTCCCTTTGTCATCGGTATGTTACTTTCCCGAGATTCGATCGTCGGTATCCTCATACCTAGTTCAATCTCGTTACCGGCAAGTCTCTTTACTCGTTCCGTAATGCATCATCCCGTAACTCACTCATTAGTCACATTGCTTGCAACGCTTATAGTGATGTGCATTACCGAGAGGGGCCCAGAGATACCTCTCCGATACACGGAGTGACGAATCCTAATCTCGATCTATGCCAACCCAACAAACATCTTCGGAGACACCTGTAGAGCATCTTTATAATCACCTAGTTACGTTGTGACGTTTGATAGCACACAAGGTGTTCCTTCGGTATCCGGGAGTTGCATAATCTCATAGTTAGAGGAACATGTATAAGTCATGAAGAACGCAATAGCAATAAACTAAACGATCATAGTGCTAAGCTAACGGATGGGTCTTGTTCATCACATCATTATTTAATGATTTTATCCCGTTCATCAAATGACAACACATGTCTATGGTCAGAAAACTTAACCATCTTTGATTAACGAGCTAGTCTAGTGGAGTCATACTAGGGATACTTTCTTTTGTCTATGTATTCACACATGTATCAAGTTTCCGGTTAATACAATTCTAGCATGAATAATAAACATTTATCATGATATAAGGAAATAAAATAATAATTTTATTATTGCCTCTAGGGCATATTTCCTTCAGTCTTTGCATACTACACATGGACAATACTCACGAACCTTTTATAAGTTATTGTTCTGTTTTGGAGTGTCCATAAGCTATACGGTGCCGTGAGCATAACAATGATTTCTGCCTGTTACTGTGTTCAATGATCAATTGATCATGATCATTATATGCCGCAGATGCACAACACACTGTAGATAGAAATTACATATATCTGGGTTGGATCTTTGGAACATTTGGTTTGATCTAACTTAAATATATTTATTCTTTTACTTTCAGTTATTACTTTTCATCTAATATTATACCGTGTTGCTTCACAACTTCATCTCATCCGATGTTATATTACTGGTCTACTGCAATTCTTTTCTGATACTCTTGTAGGTCATACTTGGACTAATTGGTTTGTTTTACTGACTAAACTCACGTATACCTTCCACCTTCAAGGCTTGGACAAACCACTTAGTTCATCTAGCAGTTGATGTTAGATCATACTGGATGGAATATAAACACATTCATAGCATTTTAAGTTGTTAAAGCTTGTTTGGAATTTTCAGGTACCGGCGGCGGCGGCTACGATGGCGACGACGAACGGGACGCAGAACAATGGCTACAACAACATCTCGGCATCCACAAAGGCAGACTTGGTGAGCTCTGCTTTTTTCTCTTGTTAATTTCCGTTGTCCGTGCTTTGCATTGATTCCTTTTTGAACTGAAAAAACTCTAGTTTGGATTAGTTTGCAAAGTTTTCGTTGTATAAGTGTAGGCAAATTGGAAAGTTTCCATAATGTCGTTGCCTGATCCAAAACTCTGTTTCTGTACTGTAAGAGCTTATAGCCATGGTAATCTAAAAATATAAGAACATGCCACTGAACTGACACGTGTGCCATCTATAAACACAACCCGCTTTATTATGTTAGCTATAAAAAACCATGAAACCGTAAGGGAGGAGAGCAATGTCAACTGACCTATAATCATAAACGAGAAGAACAAATTCTCGGTTACATGTCTTCATGTTGGCTCTGCAACCTTTGGTCACCCGGCACCTGTTGATGTCTCTCCTTCTCTTTATGGTTGATAGCGTTGGTGGACATGGACACGAGAAACCATGGCAACATATGCGGCTTTCCTGATGATGATAATAGTATTCTGATTCTGAGCAACTTCCAAGTGGTGCTTACATGGAAGAGTATGTGTGAATAGATGGTGCTTACATGGAAGAATATGTGTGGATCGAAGGAAGGGTACCATTTTTATTGATTCTTCTCAGAGAAAACTGGTTGATAGATTGTTGATGAATATCTATGTTTTCAACTTCAATTTTTCATATAAGAATTTATAAAGCTCATCATCGTTGTCATGCTGATGGGTAAACAAGAACAGCAGCCTAATTAGCAATGCACCTGACCGCCTCAAGAGGCGCGCCCCAACCACTAGTATAAAGGCAAGTGGGAGAGAGAAAGAACCATCCCCCCCCCCCCCCCCCAAGAGAGAACGGCCGCGCCTATCTCCACCTTGCGAAAACCGCTCGTAGCTTCGTCCGACATCGCCATTGCCGGTGATCAGACTCGCAAGTTCAAGCAGAAGAAGAAAAAAACGCGTCCATGCCTGCCAAGATCCCAAAACTGTAGTATATACAAAACTAAAAGAAGAAGAAGAACCAACAACAAAAGAAAAAATAATAGAAGAAAACCAGAAGAAAAGCCGAATAAATAACAACATAAAAAGGATCAGAAATAAATAAAAAACTAAAACTAAAACTAAAAAACCAAATAGTTTTTGTTTTTGGTTTTTGTTCTAGTTGTGCTGCCTCTAGAGGGGCGGCCCGGGCGAACCCTAACCACCGCCCCTACCCCCCATCCACCCGCTTTCCTTGCCGCCGCCGGAGGAAGCCGGTGAGCGAAGCTCGTCTAGCAGACGGCGGCGGCGGGCTTGCCTCCTTCCTCCTCGAGAAGGCCTCTGGCTAGCGCGCAGCGGTGCCCCTAGGCACTATGTGGGGGGCGAGTCTGGGTGCTGGGGGGCGGCCCCAGGGATTCTCAGTGGGGTTATGCCACCATGGCTGCGCGGGCAGCATGGGGGTCGGCCGTGGCTTCCGGTGGCGACAGATTTGGGGTTCTCTTGCCCAGATCCGTTTGCTACGGCGGGTGGTGGCTCGGGGCGCTAACCGGCAGCCTCCAATGGCGTGGTTGGAGATGGTCGAAGGTGCGGGAGCGTGCTGGGGCTGGGCATGACCCGGATCAGGTGTCGTTGGCGTCTAGGGTCGGTTCTGTCCGGCGGCCGGCAGGGCTGCGGGCGGCGGCGCGTCACGGGAGCTAAGGATCCACCCCATGCTTGGTCTTCGGGATGTCTCACGTGGCGGTGGTGGTGGCTTGCTGTGGCGCGCGATGGAGGTGGTGCATGGTTGCGGCTTCGATCTGGGTAGGATGCGATGCCCTTCTGGATCTGGTTCGTGTGCTGGTGGCGGATGTTGTGCTATGAGATACGCTCTCCTCCCACTGCGGCGGGCGGCCCGAGAAGCCCCGGGCTTGGGGATTTGTGGTCTGGGGTCGGGAGAAATCCATGCTTTGCAATGTCCGAGGCTGACAATGGCGACGCCTACGGGCGCCGTTCCCTCCGTGGAGGCGTTGTCTTGGCTCCGATCCATCTCCCTCCCTCATGCTCGGGGGAAACCCTTGGTCTGACCTACGGACTAGACGATGGCAACGCCATAGTGTCATTCCCTCCTTGGAGGCATCGTCTTTTTGCTCGAGGTGTCCTAGTGGTGCGGCTCAAGTTGGTGTCGGCCATGGCTCTGAGTGTGAGTCTCCAAGGCGCAATGCACAGCGTCGTCGGCGCTCTCTCGACGATGCCCACCCTAGGTCTACCCAAGCCCTGACGACTTCCTCTTTGGCGCAAATGGATGGGGTACGTTGGTTTGTGCTGTCGTCGGGTGTTGGTCATGTTAGGTCTTTGACTTTGGTCGTGACGCTTCAGGCTTCAGGTGGACACGTGCTACCCACGATGCCCACATAAAAGCCAAAAAACATGTTCGTGGACACCTACGGAATTACCTCATTCTTATGTGGTACATGTAGGCTATTTTTTAGAAATGGAGGATGTACCTCCGGTCTCTGCATCGTTCATCTGAACGATGCATGCTGCCATATTATTAATTATTCACAAAAACCATACAAGGTGATACATCAATAAGCCTGAAGCCACCAACTTGGCAACGTTGTTGCTACTCCTATCCCGTTGATGAAGGTGTGCCGAATGTCCGGACCTAATATCAAAAAGATATCGCACCAAAACCTAACATCTAAGCCGGTTGTCCTATCCAAGCCACTACCTGGATTGGGACACACCGATTTGACACACTCCCAATAAACACCGCACGCTCAAGGGATGGTACATCTGGGCTATCCCAAGAAAACCACATTACCCGCGTAGCCCCGTGGCGCCCGTGAGGACCAGAGTGAGGCGACCAGCAGCCGGAGCGCCGCGGCTAGCTCCGCCCCCATGTGTCCTCCGTGCCGTCGCGAGTCCTAGTAAGAGCTTCGCCGGCGCCGCCTCTAGCGTGTACCTCCACGCGATCACCTGCGCCGATCGTACTGAGGTAGAAGTTCTTGGCGTACTCCTTGCAGATCTCGCCGCAGTGCATAGGCCTTCTAGAGCCCGCCGCTACGCACCTCCAGCTCCCTGACAACGGCGGGCGGCGCTGCCTGCTGTAGTCAGAGCTGCCGCTTGAGCAATGTCTTATGCTTCACCACCACGTTGTACACCTTCGGCTCCAACGAGACGACGGCGACGATGCGTCTTAGGCCGGGATGACTGTCGGGCTCACCTGGTACGCCATGCTACGGCCGCCCGCGCCGCTGGCCTCCCCCGGCTCGGAGTCGCGGAGGCAGGCGTACTTGAGCGAGCAGAGGACCCACTGCTGCCGTTGCGGAGCACAGGACGACGCTGTCCCGGCCGACGTCACCGGCGCCGAGACCGCCGGACGAGGCTGGTCAGAGCAGCACCATGGTAGTGGCCATCGATGCTAGAGCTTGCCGCCGCAGAGCAGATAAGAGGAAACAGAGTTCTCTGTTTCTTCCCCTGCAGGAGCATTCAGCGCAGGCATGTACTGTATGACGAAATGGATTCAGCAGGACCACGTGCTGTGTTCCTCCCGGCCATCCATGTCCTCTTCACCAATCAGTTGCACAGATATGTAAGCACAAAACAGCAGCGCCATGCTTCACTCACATCCGTATTCCATCCACATGAAGTTTTGAACGATTTAGTTGATGGCAATACTGATGTGTGAGAACTATTTGTTGCATCTGCATCTGTAGGTGGGTGATATCCACCATCCTGGGAACATTCACCGGTTTTGGCATGGGCATGATCGGCCCCGGCATCCGGCCAACTGTCAGCCAGCTGCCGATGAGGAACAGCGTAAGGCCGCCGTCGACGTCGAGAATCCGGCGGTGTTCCAGTGTAAACATATGTTGTTTAGAGTTAATTGCAAGAAACTACCACACTTCGGCACGTTGTTACGAGACAGTACCACTAGTCACATTTTTTGCAGTTCAGTACCAACTCAAAGCCTAAGTGTTGCAAAACGGTCTGACAGCCGTATAAGCACGTATTGACCACGTATCTGACCGACCGAGCCCACGTGTCAGGTGCCACGGTGGCCTACCCGCGCGCATCCGCTCGGTCACTCGTCCCAGCCGGCTCAGTCGCACCATGTAGGTGGGTCAGGTCGAACCCGTACGGGACGAACCCTAGTTTCCTCTCCCCTCTCCCTCGTCTCCCTCTCCCCTCTCAGGCGATGGCGGCGTCGACTCCCGGCGGCGGTGACGGTGCGGGCGGGTACGGAGACCTTCCCGGCCTCGGGAGCGATGACCACTTAGGTCTGGACGACGTCGACGGCTCCAGTTCGTACTACTCCAGCGCAGACGACGTGGATTTGGAGGAGGAGGCAGCGCTGTCCATGGAGGACAGGCTGAGGCTGGCAGAGATATGGGTGGCCAACCCTAGCAGTAGCCATCAGTGGACCAGTGGAGCAGCTGGCGGTGTGCTGTAAGTCCCTCTCTTCTCTCCTTCTTTCTGTATATTTCAAAACAGGGGGCTAGTGTTAGTTGCTCATGATGTTGTTTGTACTGTCAATTGTAGTTTGGATGATGCTGTTTGGGATGTTGGGATTCATTTTGATACACAACATAATCTGGATAGGAAGATATGCAACTCAGATGTGAGATTTCTGAACTTATATGCACTGATGCACACACAAGGTTATTCCTTCTCTGATGAACTGTACCACATGAAGAATTTAGGCAGTGGAGAGGAAAGAGAGCATGTGTTAGAATTGATTGACACAAACATCAAACTGCAGCAACTTAAGAAGGAATATGAGCATAGTTTAGTTCTGAATTTGCTAGTGAGGGCAACAACACCTTTTGTACGTCAAATAGAAGAAGATTTAGTGAGATCAAAGTACAGCAATGTCTGTCAGAGGAGAGAAGAAGATTTAGCAACTATATTGTATGAACCACCTTTAGTGTATGATCTCAGTGAGCCTGCAGTTCTTGCTGTTGATAAAGAAGGTGTTGTTTTTCATAGTCAGTGCACACAAGAGAGCAGAAATTTCAGTAAGGGGAAGCTGAAAGCTGTAATGGAGGAAGAGGCACTGCTAGAGGAGGGACATAATAATAGTGATGACTGTGAGGATGCATATGACAGTGATAACAATCCTTTCTGCATGGAGAAGTACAGGATATGTGAAGACACAGAGATAATTGAGGGGAATAAACTAGCAAAGCAAGAAGTTGAAGATCAATATTCAGATGGAAGATTCAGAAGAGGAACAAGTACATTATGAGGGTGACACTGAGGTTGAGGATTTGTTTGAGATGGAGGAGGAGGAGGAGCAGGAGAAGGACGATGAGGTCAATGTTGTTGCAACAGAAGAAGCAGCAATGCAAAAACCTGCAAAAAGGAGAAAGAAGCTGGTAGTTAGGAGAGGCCCTACTACTAGGTCATATTCAAGTGTGTTGGAGGAGGTGAAACCTGATTTCATTCCTTCATCAGATGAAGAAGATGATGGTTTGCTTTTTGAGGATGAAGATGATGGACATGAGCCACTGTCATTTGTTCTACCTAAAGGGAGGAAGAGTAGGGCCAAGAAAAGGAAACCAAGGATCTGGTACAATGACAAACTTGAGCAACCACATCAGCAGTTATGTCTGTACATGTGCTTTAAGGATCAGCAGCAATTCAGAGATGCTTTGTTGAGCTTGCACATCACACAGGCCAGAGACTTCAGGTATCACAGAAATTCAGACCAAAGGATCATTGCCTGTTGTAAGAAAGAGCACTGCCAGTTTTGCATAGTTGCTGCAGTTATCAAAGGGGGGAAGACTTTTGCTATTAAGAAAATAAGGCTGGAGCACACTTGCCCTGGCAGCACTGAGACATCAAGGATTAGTGCCAAGTGGCTTGCAAAGACCTATGAGTCACTGTTCAGGTCTGATCCAACCACAATGATTAACAACTGCAATGAGAAGTATGGTGTTGATGTGCCAAGGCACATGGCCTATAGGACCAAAAACCTTGTTGTAGAAGCTGTGCTAGGAAGCACAAGAAGCAGTATCCCAGACTTAGGGATTTGCTCAGACCATCATGGATACAAACCCTGGTAGTAGAGTTGTAGTTACAACAGTTACTCCAAAACCAACTACAAAAATACCACATCCAGAACCAATCTTTCATGCTATGTTCTTCTGCATAAATGGAGCAAGGGAGGGATTTCTCAATGGATGCAGACCATTCATTGGTTAGTTATGCCATTATCACTGCTGCTCAAATCATTGTTATTTGTACATCACAATCTTTTTAGTTCATTGTTAACTATGCCAATATAGTTTAGTAATGCTTTATAGTTCTTTTTAGTGACTGAAATATATAGTTTAGTAATGCTTTATAGTTATTTTTAGTGACTTAAATATATAGTTTAGTAGTGCTTTATAGAAGTTTAAATTGTTCTTTGGTTGCAACAACAGGTGTTGATGGATGCTTTATTAAGCTCACCACTGGTGCTCAAATCCTGGCTGCCACTAGAAAAGATGGGAATAATAATATTTTCCCACTTGCATTTGCTATTGTTCGACAAGAGGACACAGTTAACTAGTGTTGGTTTCTACACCAACTGAAGATATGTCTAGGAGGAGAAGTTGGGAAATTTGGGCGTTATACTATCATGTCTGATAGACAGAAGGTATGCATGCATCTTCCTGTTATGTTCTTGCTGTTATGTTCTGCATTAGCATGTTATGTTCTAGATGCAGTAGTACATCAGCTAAGTCTAGCATGCTATGTGAACAGGGGCTACTAAATGCAGTAAACCAAGTTTTTCCAAACTGCCATCAAAGATTTTGCCTTAGACACCTCTATGCAAATTTCCAGAATGCTGGGTTTAGGGGGGAAGATCTTAAAAAATGCATGGATAATGCCAGCTATGCTTATAACCAGCACAAGTTTAACATTGCCATGAATGACTTGAAAAATGAGAGTGAGGAAGCTTGGAAGTGGCTAAGTGGAATACCTAAGCACACATGGGCTAGGCATGCTTTTGACACTAACTGCAAGACAGACTTGGTTGTTAACAACCTGTCTGAGGTGTTCCACAAGTACATCCTAGATTTTAGGAAAAAACGTATTAGGACTATGATTGATGGTATTAAGGACAAGCAGATGGTGAGGTGGGATAATAACAGAGAGAGAGGAAAGGCATCTCTGTAGGAGATTACACCACATTATGCTGAGAAGCTTGAGGTGGAAAAGGAAAGGGCCAGATTCGGACACCGAAAGAGTTTCGGGGGTTACCGGATAAATACCGGAGTACCGGGGGTTACCGGAACCCCCTCCCCCCCGGAGCTTAATGGGCCTACATGGGCCTTAGTGGAAATAGAGGGCAGCAAGGGAGGTGTGGGCCCCCCCCCAAGGCCCAAACCGAATTGGTTTAGGGCAAAGGGGGCCGGCCCCCTCTCTCCTCCTCCTCCTCTCCCTTTGCTCCCCCCTCTCCTACTCCTACTAGGAAAGGGAGGAGTCCTACTCCTAGTGGGAGTAGGACTCCCCCCCTTGGGCGCGCCTCTCCCCCTTGGCCGGCCACCTCCTCCCTCCCTCCTTTATATACGGAGGAGGGGGCACCCCATAGACACAACAATTGATCCCTTGGATCTCTTAGCCGTGTGCGGTGCCCCCCTCCACCATAATCCACCTCGATAATATCGTAGCGGTGCTTAGGCGAAGCCCTGCGTCGGTAGAACATCATCATCGTCACCACGCCGTCGTGCTGACGGAACTCTCCCTCATAGCTCGGTTGGATCGGAGTTCGAGGGACGTCATCGAGTTGAACGTGTGCTGAACTCGGAGGTGTCGTGCGTTCGGTACTTGATCGGTCGGATCGTGAAGACGTACGACTACATCAACCGCGTTGCGCTAACGCTTCCGCTTTTTGGTCTACGAGGGTACGTAGACAACACTCTTCCCTCTCGTTGCTATGCATCACCATGATCTGCATGTACGTAGGATTTTTTTTTTTGAAATTACTATGTTCCCCAACAGCTACTCCACCTGCAAGATCAAGGAATGAAGCCACTCCACCTGCAAGATCAAGGAATGAAGATACTCCATCAGGATCATAGTAGCCACCAGCAAGGACTGCTACTGCAAGATCTGCTTCTGCAAGATCTGCTACTGCCAGATCTGCTAGAGGGTTAGCTAGTGCAAGATTTGCAAGGCCTTTCACTGCCCCAAGATTTGCTACTGGAGCTTCATCTTCCGGTCCTTCTACTTCTGGTGCTCCTTCAAGTGTCCTAGGGAATTATACTCGCTTGATGTAATTCTTTACTGCCAGTGGTAACCATTGAGTGATAGAATGATTCTGATGGTTGCATGTTGCAACTTTGGTCTGATGTGTACCAGAAAATGCTTATGGATTTTGCTTCTGAACTAAGTTGTTTGTGCTACAAAACCATGTATGTTCTGATGTAGTACTAAGTTGGGTCTGATGTGTACTAAGTCTCATCTGGTCATTTGTGAACATATCATGCTCCTGTCAACATATTATGCCTGCAATATTTGGTCATTTGGCATTATTCAAGAATTCAATGCTTTTTGTGTTATTGCAAAGATGCTCCTGTCAACATATCATGCACATAAATTTGGTCATTTGTCAAGAAACCATGCTCATGTCAATATTATTCAACATTTTAGATGAGTTTAGATCATGCTCAAACTGGATGATAATGCCATAATGGCCACATACTTCATTACTAGGATCAACATACCAAATCTTTTTTACAAAGACACCTAGCTAACACATTACTAGGATCAACATGACTAGGATAAACATTCAGTTCCAGCAACACCTGACCACAACCATTCAGTAAACCAAGGATCAACCTGACCACAACTTGCATCTTCAGTGCCAAAAGATCACTTGAGTCTAAACTACTGACCAGTACCACTAAACCTGACCACAACTACCACTAAACAAGCTTACTGCAGCAGCATCTTAGCTGTCACTAAACCTACCACAAAGACAAGAAAAAGAAAGACAACATTCTGATATTTCCCCTTCAGTGCATCTATCTCTGCATTTTTCTCATTGAGCTGGTCTTCCAAAGACATAGCCACCACCTCTCTTCCTCTTTGAGCTTCAGGCAGAGCCACAACTGCAGTGTCATCTTCAAACACAGCAACACTTGATTCACCTCTCAGCCTACACACTTCATCCCGCAAATCTCCGATCAAATCACTCAAAAACTTGGGCAGATGATCATGATGCCATTCAACAAAGCCACAACTACCATGCTGTACCAACAGAAATCAGGGTTTGAGAGGGGAGAAGATCTAATGAACAGAAAAATAGAACAAAAATGAAGCTCACCATGGCATCCACGCAGGCGTAGTACCTCCGCCTGGGTTCTGATGGCTCCATGAGATCCATCTCGGGGCCTTCCAACGCGGCCTGCACCAGCAGAGCTTCTCCGGCTCGTACGCCATCGGGCTCTCACGGTAGGGCACCGGCGACCTCGATTCGTCCCCTCTCCTTCCAGAGGCTCGACGGAAGCTGGGAGCCTGAGAATGACCCGAAGACCACGACATTGCCTTGGACGCAGCCGCCGCCGCTGCCGCCCCCTGCGAGATCGCCTCCGCCGCCGGCCCGCTCAGGAATCGCCTCCGCCGTCGCCTAACCCTAGTTTTTCCCCCAAATCCCCAATCCGTTTCCTGTTCGCCCCCACGCATTGCTGTTATAACCAGGGCCACCACTCAGAGCGTTTTTTGGCTATAGGACAGTGGCCACGTTAGCGTTTTTTTGGCTAAAACGTCACTAAGGTTTGATTTGGACCAGGATTCGTTAGTTTAGAGGTATAACTTGAGCCATCTAACAGCCATCAAAGCAACATATTTCATCAGAGGTATAACTTGAGCCATCTAAGAAAGCATTAGCTAAATAACGTAGCATAGTGGAGTTCAACATAACCATAGATTCTTACAGCCATAATTAATAGATTCTTACAACATTAGCTAAAGACCATAGCATAGTGGAGTTCAACATTGTTCACAACTACTACATCCATACATTACACTTCACTAAACCACCCTTCACAAAAGATTAGCAAAGCCTTCTATCAAAGCAACATATATCATGATAGGTATGCTCTACTTCATCTACCAGATCATCTTCATCTACCTCATTCCTTCAAGATGTCATGGATCAACTTCAACTTCTCTTTGCTCTTCTCAAGTGAATTGAACTGAACAGCTAGCTGGAGCTTTAACTCATCCCTGCATTTTATCAGATTCTCATGTCCCCTCTTGAGATCATACATGTGAAGGTTCAGCTGCACATTCTCTTCTGTGAGTTTTTTCACAGACTTGGTGAGCTCATCAACCTGAATCTTTAAATTGTTGTTGCCTTCAGTTAGCTTTTCCTTCTCTTTCAAATGATTCGTCTTCAGGTTCCTAATGACACTGCCTTGAGCTTCTAGCAGGTTCATCAGCACTTTATACTTCTCTTTCAGCTTCAAGTTCTCTGCCTCTTTCTTCTCCATCTCATTCTTCATGCCAGCCACAGCTGATGCACTGGCAACCTCAGCTCTCTTCTCCTTAGCTTGCACATAGCTCAAATCCAACACCCTGTCCTCCTGTGCACCGAGAAGTTGATGGACATCTTCAACTAGTTTGTCATAGTTGGCATCCAGATTCCTTTTCTCTTCTTTAAGGTGGTGGATAGTAAGTGAACTTTCCAGGTTATCCTTCCTCCTAGCATGCCTGCTGTCTTCAAACATTTCCCAAAGCTTCAACAATGCATTTTGCATTGTGGGAGGCCACTCTGGGTCAACCCACGCAAGAAAACCACAATTCTCACTTTCCTGTAATATAGTAAACATTTATATTGTTACTCTCTCAAGAATTACAATTATGAAAGGGCACTTTTAAAAAATCAACTAAGAGCATAAGAACTACAACCTATACATGTGGTCAACTAAAAAGTGCTACTTCTACTGCAACCTATACTGCCTCAATTAAAAATTAGCATTTACACTGCTAACTAAGCTGCTGGTCATATATACTACTACAAAAAAGTGGGCAATTTAACTAAACATGAATATACATGAGCACATGCCTACACAACATGTTGCAGTGAGCTTCAGTACTAATAAATAACTAAACTATGAGCATCTCCACTACCAACTAAGCTGCTGCCCATATATATTACTAACATCAGGTGGCATGTTTAACAAAGGTGAGCATCAAAGCTACTAACTTACTAATAAATAACTAAACAATGTGCTTCATCATCAGTAGGAGTACTCCATCAGTAGTACTAACTTACTAAACAGAGGCTACCAACTATATTACAGTGAACATAGAGAGAGAGCATGAATCTTACAGGCTGAGCACAAACTAGAAACCTCCTGCCCGTCTCAAATGATTCAAAAGCTACACGACGCTCAGTTGGCAGCCGATGCTCCACGCAGAGCCCTTCTGATGCCTTCTCCAAGCCATTGTAGTCTTGGTCTTCAATACTAGCAGGAATCTACAGGAGCAAATCCCCAAATCAGAAAACCAGATCAGCAAATCCCCAAAATCCTTAAATCAGAAACCCTAACCCTAACTCACCCTAGCTCTACCACTGACCTGATAATGCATACCGTCTTCGGAGGAGGAGATCTGCAGGTTGGACAAGTCATCGCTGCTCTCATCCTCGAAGACCATGGCGCGGCGGCGATGGCGGACGCGGCGGTCTGCGCGGTGAGTGGCGGTGGATTGGAGCGACGAGGGCGATGGGGCGAGGAGAGGGACAGAGTGCGGTTGGCTCCGGTCCGACGAGCCCCGACCCAGCTACATGGTGCGAACGAGCCGGGCTGGAACGAGTGACCGAGCGGGTAGGCCACCGTGGCACCTGACACTTGGGCCGGTCGGTCAGATACGTGGTCAATACGGGCTTATACGACTGTCAGACCGTTTCGCAACACTTAGGCTCTGAGCTGGTACTGAACTGCAAAAAAAATGACTGATGGTACTGATTCGTCACGACGTGCCGAAGTGTGGTAGTTCCTTGCAATTAACTATGTTGTTTAGTTTGTAGCTATGTGCCGTTGGTTGATGCTTGGGAGTTTGGCGCTCCAGCGTAAACAACGTAAGCACAGGCTGCACAACACAGCGTAACGGTAGTGGAAGGAAGCGATGTGCTTTAGGCGGGTATCCCATTTGTCTCTCCGTGGATGTAGGATGTAGTATTATCGCTTATCCCACATACTCGTCTAAAACACGATTTGCCCTTTTATTTATTGCTCCACACAAAGGAATCCCCTCCTCACGCTGCTCTTGCTCGCCACCTGCCCGTGAACACTGGGCCTGCGCCGCCACGATTTTCCCTTTTTATTTATTCCTCCACATTCCCCTCACGCTGCTCTTGCTCGCCACCTGCCCGTGAGCACTGGGCCTGCGCCGCCACTCTCTGCGCACTCCCGAGACGCTGCCGCTGCCCGCTGCTACGATGGACTGGGAAGAAGCGGCGACTTTGCAGGTGGAGGCCGTAGCGGCGGCGGCGGTTGATTTGTCGCCGGTGGAGGCCGTAGCGGCGGCGGAGGAGGTTGAGGCGGACACATCAGTCAACCGCAGCATCGTCAACAATCAGGTACCGATGCCTTCTCCCCCTTTTATGTATATATATATACTCCAGTGGAAGTAGATTCCAGCAGTCTTTTTTAGAATCTGAGCAGTTTTTTACTAGACTAGATCTTAATTAGAGGAGGATATGTCTAATCGATCTGTCGGTTAAGCGGTGACAAACAATAGCGGCGGCTGCTACGGATCAGCCGGATGATTTCCCCAGGAAATCATCCGGCTAGCCAGCCGTACGATTCAGGCGCGGTGGCCGTTCGATTCATGTGATGCAGCCAGTCTTCCTTTCCTTTCCCCGGGTCTACACACAACGCGACACCACATGAGCTTCAACGCTTCCGCCGTGGCACCGGCGCCGGCGGCCACCCAGCAGCGGATGCTGCGACCCCGACGAGACACGAGGCTGCGCACTACCTGTTGCATCTCTCGCCACGCGGCAGCACTCGTGCTACAAAAAATCAGAGCGACGCCGGCCACCGTCCTTGCCATTGGTGCCTTGCAGCTCCGCCACCCCCACTCTGACCGTGGATGCTTTGCAGCACTGCCGCCGCTCCCGCAGCACTAGTGCCTCCACCACAGCACCGACGCCGCCGATGAGCGCTGCATCGCGCATCACTGGTTCCTCTTCGCAGCGACACACGTGTTGCATAGAACCGCCGACAGCACCGACGAGCGTTTTGCAGCACTGGAAGTTGCCGAGGAGCGCCGTGTCGCTGTGCCCGCTGCCGTCGATGAGCGCCGCATTGCCGGCAACACTGACGGGAGTTGCATCTGAACATTGCAACTACCCCTCTCCACGCTGCATTGAAGCTCCGCCGCCGCGCGTGCACCACCATGCGTGTTGCGTTGTCAGCTTCCGTCGCCGGCGAGATACACGGGTCGCAGCAGCAGGTGGTTTACGCGAGGGAGAACTCCGGCTCGACGCGCCAGCGGTCACACGCTGAAGCTCCATTGCAGCGTCCTCGGCAGCACGCAGTGCTCCATTACAATGCCGGCTGACGTCGATGAACGTTGCATCGCAGCACCGGTGGCCGCCGAGGAGCGCCACATCGCCGGCAGCACTGACGAGAGTAGCATCTGAACATTGCAACCCGCCCACGCTGCATTGAGACTCCGCCGCCGCGTGCACACCACCGTGCGTGTTTCGTTGTCAGATTCCGTTGCCGGCAAGATACGCGGGTCGCAGCACCAGGTGGTTCACGCGAGGGGAACTCCGGCTCGACGCGCCGTCCGTGGCATGCTGAAGCTCTATCGCGTCGCCCTCAGCACCACGCGATGCTCCATTGCAGCGCCGGCACGCGATCCTCTATCACAGCGCCGGCGGTCGCACGCTGAAGCTCTATCGCATCGCCCTCAGCAGCACGCGGTGCTCCATTGCAGCGCCGACACGCGATCCTCTATCGCAGCGCTGGCGGTCGCACGCTGAATCTCCATCGTAGCGCTGGCAGGCGCGCGAGGAAGCTCTATCACAGCAACCCGCGACGCTCGGTGATGCAACCGGCGATGTTGCATCAATTTCGCGGTCGGGATTTGGATGCGCGGGAGGGTGGTCGGCGTCTGAATCCTCTCTATATTCACGGTGGCGGGGAAAGTGGTGGTAGCGGCCGAGAGCTGTCTCCATATCCGGCGAGAGGTAAGGGGGTAAGAGCATCTCCAAAAGCCGCGCAACGCGCGACGCGTTAAAAGTCAGAATACAGCGCCGGGTGAGCCAGGTTTTGCGCGCGGCGGTGCGCTGGCTCCAGCGGTCGCCGCAAAATAAAGCGCGCCCGAGCCGCTCCAGCAGGCGCGCTATATTTTATAGAAATGCGTACATAGTTCAGTCTTCTCCTACAATACATAGTCCATAGTACATAGTTCTACGATACATAAATAAAACGAAAAACTACTACTACTCGTCATTCTCCGACTCGGACTCTGCCTCGGTGATGTCCTCCTCAGACGTTGGAGCGTAGGCGTCAAGGAACCGCTCGTCGCGGGAGTCCCAGGACTACGCATCTTCTAGCGCGATGTTGTATTTAGCGACCGCCTTTCGCGTTCGCTTGTCCTCGTGATAGGCGGCTCGCTCCTTCCTCCTCTCCTCCCTCCCCGCCCTCCTCTCGGTGAAGAACTGTTCCTCATTGATAATATCTTGCGGGAAGCGTTGCCTCCACAACGCCATGGCTTCCTCGTCCATCTCGGCCAGGCTAAGACAGCGCTCCCGCCTCCGGTTTTTGCGCCGATCCTCGTCGGTGATAAGCCGCGGGAAAGGAGCCAACTCATGTGCCCGCTCCGGCGTCGCCACGTCAGTGAAGTTCATGTCCCAACGGGACCGTCGGAGGCGCCACGCCGCAGCGTCGTACGCGCGGGCACCGTCCTGGGCGGTGTCGAAGGTTCCGAGGCCGAGGCGCACGCCACCGCCCAACCGGATCGAGGCGGAGTATGTGCCGGACGGACGCACGCGGACGCCGCGGTAACCCGAACCTCCCCGGCGGCGAGGCGGCATGATGGCGCGGTGGTGTCGTGTCGGCGGCGAGGAGAGAAAGCGCTAGAGGGAGCGAGAGAGAGTGGCAGAGGGCGCCGCAATTTATAGGCGCGCCGAACGCGGTGCGCCAAATCTAGCGTGCGGGCTGCCGCCTTTTCCCGCGCGCGCGCAATCGTTTCCCGCCACCGCTGGAGCGCGCGAAAACGTCCCGCACGTGCTAAAAGCCCAGTTTACCGCGAGCGCGTCTTTTGGCGCGGCTGTTGAAGATGCTTTAAATGGAGGAGAAAGATAAGTTGCGGGCGAGAAAAGTCGCGGAGAAAAGATATGACTGGGAGAGATATGGATGCGGTGTGTGTGGGACCGAGCAAATGACTCGGTAGATAATACTAAGAGTTTTCCTAAACAATAAATAGGCTTGTATCTCATGAGATTTACGACACTCAGTTTTAGTATCAACCCCGGCAGCGGCAAAAAATAAATATAAAAATATAAGTACGTACCAAAAGACAAGTACTCATAATCATCTTTGTCTTCATTTTTTGTGCAGAGACTCACTCCTATTGCAAAGCTTCTCATTACATTGGTAGGAGTTGTAATTGCATTTCAACCTGCTAGTGCTATCAAGATTCCTGAGAGTATTAATGGGTATGAACCTCTTTTTTTTGTTTTTATTTTCCTTATACTAAATGCATAAATACAAGTATACAGTATGCGAATATTTCATGGCCTTTAGTAATTAGTTCTTTTTTAATTGGCAGAGTGCCACTTATTGGGATGGAAGCGGATCTAGAGGACTATGCTAGGTTGGCTCGGGAAGGACGTCGAGTAGCCAAAATGCGCTCGCCATTTACCATGTCAAGGGAAGGTCTGCCTGTGCTTGAAAATCAGACTGGAGTTGCAAAACCACCGCCGGCCTGGTTATATAACAAGATTGTAAATGGCCATGATCAGGTGGTATTTCTGATTAGAAGCGATAACCTGTATATCGGTGGATACATAAATCCCCAAGGAATTATCCATTCATTCGCCGAATATTCAAGTATGCTCCCCGGATCCATTTCTCTAGGAATCGGTGGAAGTTATAGAGACCTAGTTGGTCGTAGGTCAAACCTTGCAAACCTTGATCTAGGCAAAAGGGCAATGAAGAGAGCTTTGAAGATTCTTTCTCGGTACAAACATGGAGTCAGCGACTTCTTTCAGATGACAACTTCACTGGCAAGGTACTCTGTAGTATTATGTGAGGCACAGAGGTTCACGGAGATTCATGAATCTTTACTTGATAAATGGAACTCAAGGACTGGATACTATATTCAGCGGCCTAAGGAGCTCTTAGTTAGCTGGGCTTCACTGTCGTGTGGTGTGCTGGAGAAGTGGAAACCCACCCTCAAATATGGTAAAACCTATTATTATGAGACATTGTGGAACTATGACAATGTACGGTTCAAACTTAGAACATCAAAAACAGGAGCTCCATATCTCTTGAGACTGCTGATAAAGGGCAAAAGATGCCAGGATAGCATAATGGGCTGGGGCCACCGCCCTTAGGTATGCAGGCAAGTATTTTTCTTTCGTTTTATTCATACCATGCAATTTACAATGCTGAATTGGATACTCTGCCCACCATTAGTACCATGAACTTTCCTGGGGTTTTAGATCCATGACAGCAGCCTTGAGCTGAATGTGCTTTTGTTGAACTACAGGTGTGGAGAAGGGCAAGATGGAGTGCAGTGATGGAGTGCTACCCCTCCTCTGGATCTGAAGCCTAATAAGGAATAAATAAAAAGCTACAACACATGGAGTTGACTTGGTTCCTAACTCCATGCTGAATAAATATTCTTCTGGGATGTTACCCTGCCAAGTTGTGTTGAACATGTATTAAAGCATAGGGGCACTTATATCTCCCCTAATAATAATAATTAAACCGGGTACTTGTCTCCCCAAACTCTGGTTTTTCAGTTGGTTCGGTTGGCATGGCACGGCTCGCCGATTTTTCATTCTGTCGATATATCCGATTACCTCTGTCATGTCCGATTACCTCTCATCCCATCGTCCGTATCAATAGGTTGCTGCACTTTGCTTCCTTCATCTGCGTTTTAGGAGCGTCTCCTTGCTGCGGGCATGTTGTTCTCTTACGACCCTGCGTTTTGCAGATGCTACAGAATCTACTCCTCTTTGCTCAGGCCTTCATACAGCGTCTTGTCCCTCGTGTTCATAGGCCTCCCTGCAGTCCTCATCTTCAGGGGTGCTCCCAATCACGAAGGAGGTTGCTGTGCCCTGACATCCTGTCGTGTGCGCTGTCAACAGTTACTGCCTGCTCAGCTACCTTGGTGGCTTGCTTATTGGTAGCACGGTCCTCGAGCCCAAGCCCATCCCTGGCATGCTCAAATGGCGTCATCACAACAATGGCTTGCTCGAACAGACTCATCAGTCTTTCATACGCTTCCACACTCACATCTTCGAGCTTAACCAGCTCTAGTGCCTTGACGTACATTCTTGTATGCCTGAATGTTAGCGCGGTGGCACAGAGCTGGTCTCCCTGGTAATGCTGAAGGTGATCTGGCAAAACATCCCTCACATCCCTTGTCCACCTTTTTACAATGTGCCTTTCTGGTATCTCTGTCATGCCACGATAGTCCATAATCTGTCTCATGCAAAACAAATAGTATAGGTTAGCTCCCAGGATTGGGCTAATGATCAGCTTCACAATTTCTGTACTTGTGCACACCTTAAGAACATGACAGCATAACATGCCCATATGTTCGAACATACCACATTCACATTCAGATTCTGCTCAATTGTCAATCATCTTCACCAGGAAAACAACCCTGCTCCATTTCTCCCTTCTTTTCAGGCCGAGTGTGTGTTGCCCTGTATAATTCATTGTTCTCAGCCTGTTCGACCCGATACCCACCCAACTAGTACAAAATTTGGCCGAATTGCTCGCCCGAGTGTACACCTTGCTGGCATGTATTTCAATTGACGAGTTCGTTTTGAGGACGTCGCCACCCTGAATGTGAAACGGTTTTTGTCAGCTCACTCATTCAAGACTAGACTCTTCGTCACAGAACAGTTTTAACTTACAATCTTGGTTCTTTTCTCCTCGTAGCTCTCATCGGACTGGCGATCAAACTACAACCTCATGTACACCCGCACCTGTTCTCATGCAAAGGTTTCCCCTAGACAAACCAACGAGAATATTTGTCAGCACGGTACATCTTAAATTCAGCTCAGCAACTTACATATCTTAGGCTGAACTCCCTACCGAGCGTCCACAAACAATTTCCTGCATTGTCTTCCACTTCTCAGGATTGAGCCGGCTCTTTCCATATCTGATACTCCATCCATCCCAAAATGTAAGATCATTTTTAACACTTTTACACTATCATATGACAAAAATGATAAAAAATGATCTTACATTTTGGGACGGAGTGAGTATCAATCTGTGCTCCCAGGAATACAAATTGTAGCAGTGGTATGCCTTTGTCAGTGAGTTGAAGGTGTTGCCCAGCTCCAGCTTGATCACTTCTTCGCCATCCCTCTCTGCAAATCCTCTTATCATTTTCTCCAGAGCACCCATTCTGCTAGCGCATGGCGCTCGCAACCACGCTAACTCTGTCCAGCAAAATAGAAAGAAGATTCAGTGCATAGACGGCGGACTCAGAAGTCAGAACCCTACACTTCTACTTCTCTGCTACCAGAACAACAAAAAAATCAGAGCACACAACACCTAATCACAGCATGCGAGCATTAGAGCATATCCACTCGATTTGGCCCCCCCAGGGGCGCTCAAATAGCGCCGCCTGGGGGCGCGCCGGCGAAAATCTCGGCGTCGGGGCGAGATGTTTCCCAACCGCCGACCCAAGGCCGGCCCCAGACGCCGTTTTTTTGTTTTTTTTCAAAAACAAAACTCGGCCA
>NW_027332564.1:0-45473 GCF_002575655.3 Aegilops tauschii subsp. strangulata
TTCATTTGAAATGCTTTTCAATTTTAGGGTCTTATAGCTCAAAATAATTAGTAAATGCATGAAAAATAACAAATGAAGTCAGAAAGGATTGAAAAATGATGATGTGGCTCTGAATGGTGTATTTTGAACACACAAAAAGTCAGGAGTTCAAATAAGTTTTAAAATATGAAATCCCTTTGTAACAGACGAGTTTCCGTATGAAATCCTGATACTTTGAAAGACATTGTCCGTTTTGTACACGAAGTGCATCCAGTTTTTGCCATAACCCTCTCAACTTTTTTGCACATGCTATCTGGATGAAATGTTCATACCATGCCAACTTTCAACCTTTTCAGAGGTCATTTGAAATGCTTTTCAACTTTAGGGTCTTATAGCTCAAAATAATTAGTAAATGCATGAAAAATAACAAATGAAGTCAGAAAGGATTGAAAAATGATGATGTGGCTTTGAATAGTGCATTTTGAACACACAAAAAGTCAGGAGTTCAAATAAGTTTAAAAAATGAAATCCCTTTGTAACAGACGAGTTTCCGTATGAAATCCAGATACTTTGAAAGACATTGTCCGTTTTGTACACGAAGTGCATCCAGTTTTTGCCGTAACCCTCTCAACTTTTTTGCACATGCTATGTGGATGAAATGATGATACCATGCCAACTTTCAACATTTTCAGAGTTCATTTGAAATGCTTTTCAATTTTAGGGTCTTATAGCTCAAAATAATTAGTAAATGCATGAAAAATAACAAATGAAGTCAGAAAGGATTGAAAAATGATGATGTGGCTTTGAATGGTGCATTTTGAACACACAAAAAGTCAGGAGTTCAAATAAGTTTAAAAAATGAAATCCCTTTGTAACAGACGAGTTTCCGTATGAAATCCAGATACTTTGAAAGACATTGTCCGTTTTGTACACGAAGTGCATCCAGTTTTTGCCGTAACCCTCTCAACTTTCTTGCACATGCTATGTGGATGAAATGATGATACCATGCCAACTCTCAACCTTTTCAGAGTTCATTTGAAATACTTTTGAATTTTAGGGTCTTATAGCTCAAAATAATTAGTAAATGCAAGAAAAAATAACAAATGAAGTCAAAAAGGATTGAAAAATGATGATGTGGCTTTGAATGGTGCATTTTGAACACACAAAAAGTCGGGAGTTCAAATAAGTTTTAAAAATAAAATCCCTTTGTAACAGACGAGTTTCCGTATGAAATCCTGATACTCTGAAAGACATTGTCCGTTTTGTACACGAAGTGCATCCAGTTTTTGTCGTAACCCTCTCAACATTCTTGCGCATGCTATGTGGATGAAATGATGATACCATGCCAACTTTCAACCTTTTCAGAGTTCCTTTGAAATGCTTTTCAATTTTAGGGTCTTATAGCTCAAAATAATTAGTAAATGCATGAAAAATAACAAATGAAGTCAGAAAGGATTGAAAAATGATGATGTGGCTCTGAATGGTGCATTTTGAACACACAAAAAGTCAGGAGTTCAAATAAGTTTTAAAAATTTGAAATCCCTTTGTAACAGACGAGTTTCCGTATGAAATCCTGATACTTTGAAAGACATTGTCCGTTTTGTACACGAAGTGCATCCAGTTTTTGCCATAACCCTCTCAACTTTTTTGCACATGCTATGTGGATGAAATGTTCATACCATGCCAACTTTCAACCTTTTCAGAGTTCATTTGAAATGCTTTTCAATTTTAGGGTCTTATAGCTCAAAATAATTAGTAAATGCATGAAAAATAACAAATGAAGTCAGAAAGGATTGAAAAATGATGATGTGGCTTTGAATGGTGCATTTTGAACACACAAAAAGTCAGGAGTTCAAATAAGTTTAAAAAATGAAATCCCTTTGTAACAGATGAGTTTCCGTATGAAATCCTGATACTTTGAAAGACATTGTCCGTTTTGTACACGAAGTGCATCCAGTTTTTGCCGTAACCCTCTCAACTTTCTTGCACATGCTATGTGGATGAAATGATCATACCATGCCAACTTTCAACCTTTTCAGAGTTCATTTGAAATGCTTTTCAATTTTAGGGTCTTATAGCTCAAAATAATTAGTAAATGCATGAAAAATAACAAATGAAGTCAGAAAGGATTGAAAAATGATGATGTGGCTTTGAATGGTGCATTTTGAACACACAAAAAGTCAGGAGTTCAAATAAGTTTAAAAAAATGAAATCCCTTTGTAACAGACGAGTTTCCGTATGAAATCCAGATACTTTGAAAGATATTGTCCGTTTTGTACACGAAGTGCATCCAGTTTTTGCCGTAACCCTCTCAACTTTCTTGCACATGCTATGTGGATGAAATGATGATACCATGCCAACTTTCAACCTTTTCGGAGTTCATTTGAAATACTTTTGAATTTTAGGGTCTTATAGCTCAAAATAATTAGTAAATGCAAGAAAAATAACAAATGAAGTCAAAAAGGATTGAAAAATGATGATGTGGCTTTGAATGGTGCATTTTGAACACACAAAAAGTCGGGAGTTCAAATAAGTTTTAAAAAATAAAATCCCTTTGTAACAGACGAGTTTCCGTATGAAATCCTGATACTCTGAAAGACATTGTCCGTTTTGTACACGAAGTGCATCCAGTTTTTGTCGTAACCCTCTCAACATTCTTGCACATGCTATGTGGATGAAATGATGATACCATGCCAACTTTCAACCTTTTCAGAGTTCCTTTGAAATGCTTTTCAATTTTAGGGTCTTATAGCTCAAAATAATTAGTAAATGCATGAAAAATAACAAATGAAGTCAGAAAGGATTGAAAAATGATGATGTGGCTTTGAATGGTGCATCTTGAACACACAAAAAGTCAGGATTTCAAATAAGTTTTAAAAAATGAAATCCCTTTGTAACGGACGAGTTTCCGTATGAAATCCTGATACTTTCAAAGAGATTGTCCGTTTTGTACACGAAGTGCATCCAGTTTTTGCCGTAACCCTCGCAACTTTCTTGCACATGCTGTGTGGATGAAATGATGATACCATGCCAACTTTCAACCTTTTCAGAGTTCATCTGAAAAGCTTTTCAATTTTAGGGTCTTATAGCTCAAAATAATTAGTAAATGCATGAAAAATAAGAAATGAAGTCAGAAAGGATTGAAAAATGGTGATGTGGCTCTGAATGGTGTATTTTGAACACACAAAAAGTCAGGAGTTCAAATAAGTTTTAAAAATATGGAATCCCTTTGTAACAGACGAGTTTCCGTATGAAATCCTGATACTTTGAAAGACATTGTCCGTTTTGTACACGAAGTGCATCCAGTTTTTGCCATAACCCTCTCAACTTTTTTGCACATGCTATGTGGATGAAATGTTCATACCATGCCAACTTTCAACCTTTTCAGAGGTCATTTGAAATGCTTTTCAACTTTAGGGTCTTATAGCTCAAAATAATTAGTAAATGCATGAAAAATAACAAATGAAGTCAGAAAGGATTGAAAAATGATGATGTGGCTTTGAATGGTGCATTTTGAACACACAAAAAGTCAGGAGTTCAAATAAGTTTAAAAAATGAAATCCCTTTGTAACAGACGAGTTTCCGTATGAAATCCAGATACTTTGAAAGACATTGTCCGTTTTGTACACGAAGTGCATCCAGTTTTTGCCGTAACCCTCTCAACTTTCTTGCACATGCTATGTGGATGAAATGATGATACCATGCCAACTTTCAACCTTTTCAGAGTTCATTTGAAATACTTTTGAATTTTAGGGTCTTATAGCTCAAAATAATTAGTAAATGCAAGAAAAATAACAAATGAAGTCAAAAAGGATTGAAAAATGATGATGTGGCTTTGAATGGTGCATTTTGAACACACAAAAATTCGGGAGTTCAAATAAGTTTTAAAAAATGAAATCTCTTTGTAACAGACGAGTTTCCGTATGAAATCCTGATACTCTGAAAGACATTGTCCGTTTTGTACACGAAGTGCATCCAGTTTTTGTCGTAACCCTCTCAACATTCTTGCACATGCTATGTGGATGAAATGATGATACCATGCCAACTTTCAACCTTTTCAAAGTTCCTTTGAAATGCTTTTCAATTTTAGGGTCTTATAGCTCAAAATAATTAGTAAATGCATGAAAAATAACAAATGAAGTCAGAAAGGATTGAAAAATGATGATGTGGCTTTGAATGGTGCATCTTGAACACACAAAAAGTCAGGATTTCAAATAAGTTTTAAAAAATGAAATCCCTTTGTAACGGACAAGTTTCCGTATGAAATCCTGATACTTTCAAAGAGATTGTCCGTTTTGTACACGAAGTGCATCCAGTTTTTGCCGTAACCCTCTCAACTTTCTTGCACATGCTATGTGGATGAAATGATGATACCATGCCAACTTTCAACCTTTTCAGAGTTCATTTGAAATACTTTTGAATTTTAGGGTCTTATAGCTCAAAATAATTAGTAAATGCAAGAAAAATAACAAATGAAGTAAAAAAGGATTGAAAAATGATGATGTGGCTTTGCATGGTGCATTTTGAACACACAAAAAGTCAGGAGTTCAAATAAGTTTAAAAAAATGAAATCCCTTTGTAACAAACGAGTTTCCGTATGAAATTCTCATACTTTTAAAGACATTGTCCGTTTTGTACACGAAGTGCATCCAGTTTTTGCCGTAACCCTCTCAACTTTCTTGCACATGCTATGTGGATGAAATGTTCATACCATGCCAACTTTCAACCTTTTCAGAGTTCATCTGAAATGCTTTTCAATTTTAGGGTCTTATAGCTCAAAATAATTAGTAAATGCATGAAAAATAACAAATGAAGTTAGAAAGGATTGAAAAATGATGATGTGGATTTGAATGGTGCATTTTGAACACACAAAAAGTCAGGTGTTCAAATAAGTTTTAAAAAATGAAATCCCTTTGTAACAGACGAGTTTCCGTATGAAATCCTGATACTTTGAAAGACATTGTCCGTTTTGTACACGAAGTGCATCCAGTTTTTGCCGTAACCCTCTCAACTTTCTTGCACATGCTATGTGGATGAAATGATGATACCATGCCAACTTTCAATCTTTTCGGAGTTCATCTGAAATGCTTTTCAATTTTAGGGTCTTATAGCTCAAAATAATTAGTAAATGCATGAAAAATAACAAATAATTCACAAAGGATTGAAAAATGATGATGTGGCTTTGAATGGTGCATTTTGAACACACAAAAATTCGGGAGTTCAAATAAGTTTTAAAAAATGAAATCCCTTTGTAACAGACGAGTTTCCGTATGAAATCCTGATACTCTGAAAGACATTGTCCGTTTTGTACACGAAGTGCATCCAGTTTTTGCCGTAACCCTCTCAACTTTCTTGCACATGCTATGTGGATGAAATGATGATACCATGCCAACTTTCAACCTTTTCAGAGTTCATTTGAAATACTTTTGAATTTTAGGGTCTTATAGCTCAAAATAATTAGTAAATGCAAGAAAAATAACAAATGAAGTCAGAAAGGATTGAAAAATGATGATGTGGCTTTGAATGGTGCATTTTGAACACACAAAAAGTCAGGAGTTCAAATAAGTTTAAAAAAATGAAATCCCTTTGTAACAGACGAGTTTCCGTATGAAATCCAGATACTCTGAAAGACATTGTCCGTTTTGTACACGAAGTGCATCCAGTTTTTGTCGTAACCCTCTCAACTTTCTTGCACATGCTATGTGGATGAAATGATGATACCATGCCAACTTTCAACCTTTTCAAAGTTCCTTTGAAATGCTTTTCAATTTTAGGGTCTTATAGCTCAAAATAATTAGTAAATGCATGAAAAATAACAAATGAAGTCAGAAAGGATTGAAAAATGATGATGTGGCTTTGAATGGTGCATCTTGAACACACAAAAAGTCAGGATTTCAAATAAGTTTTAAAAAATGAAATCCCTTTGTAACGGACAAGTTTCCGTATGAAATCCTGATACTTTCAAAGAGATTGTCCGTTTTGTACACGAAGTGCATCCAGTTTTTGCCGTAACCCTCTCAACTTTCTTGCACATGCTATGTGGATGAAATGATGATACCATGCCAACTTTCAACCTTTTCAGAGTTCATTTGAAATACTTTTGAATTTTAGGGTCTTATAGCTCAAAATAATTAGTAAATGCAACAAAAATAACAAATGAAGTAAAAAAGGATTGAAAAATGATGATGTGGCTTTGCATGGTGCATTTTGAACACACAAAAAGTCAGGAGTTCAAATAAGTTTAAAAAATGAAATCCCTTTGTAACAAACGAGTTTCCGTATGAAATTCTCATACTTTTAAAGACATTGTCCGTTTTGTACACGAAGTGCATCCAGTTTTTGCCGTAACCCTCTCAACTTTCTTGCACATGCTATGTGGATGAAATGTTCATACCATGCCAACTTTCAACCTTTTCAGAGTTCATCTGAAATGCTTTTCAATTTTAGGGTCTTATAGCTCAAAATAATTAGTAAATGCATGAAAAATAACAAATGAAGTTAGAAAGGATTGAAAAATGATGATGTGGATTTGAATGGTGCATTTTGAACACACAAAAAGTCAGGTGTTCAAATAAGTTTTAAAAAATGAAATCCCTTTGTAACAGACGAGTTTCCGTATGAAATCCAGATACTTTGAAAGACATTGTCCGTTTTGTACACGAAGTGCATCCAGTTTTTGCCGTAACCCTCTCAACTTTCTTGCACATGCTATGTGGATGAAATGATGATACCATGCCAACTTTCAACCTTTTCAGAGTTCATTTGAAATACTTTTGAATTTTAGGGTCTTATAGCTCAAAATAATTAGTAAATGCAAGAAAAATAACAAATGAAGTCAAAAAGGATTGAAAAATGATGATGTGGCTTTGAATGGTGCATTTTGAACACACAAAAATTCGGGAGTTCAAATAAGTTTTAAAAAATGAAATCTCTTTGTAACAGACGAGTTTCCGTATGAAATCCTGATACTCTGAAAGACATTGTCCGTTTTGTACACGAAGTGCATCCAGTTTTTGTCGTAACCCTCTCAACATTCTTGCACATGCTATGTGGATGAAATGATGATACCATGCCAACTTTCAACCTTTTCAAAGTTCCTTTGAAATGCTTTTCAATTTTAGGGTCTTATAGCTCAAAATAATTAGTAAATGCATGAAAAATAACAAATGAAGTCAGAAAGGATTGAAAAATGATGATGTGGCTTTGAATGGTGCATCTTGAACACACAAAAAGTCAGGATTTCAAATAAGTTAAAAAATGAAATCCCTTTGTAACAGACGAGTTTCCGTATGAAATCCTGATACTTTGAAAGACATTGTCCGTTTTGTACACGAAGTGCATCCAGTTTTTGCCGTAACCCTCTCAACTTTCTTGCACATGCTATGTGGATGAAATGATGATACCATGCCAACTTTCAACCTTTTCAGAGTTCATCTGAAATGCTTTTGAATTTTAGGGTCTTATAGCTCAAAATAATTAGTAAATGCATGAA
This sequence comes from Aegilops tauschii subsp. strangulata, assembly GCF_002575655.3. Taxonomy (NCBI): domain Eukaryota; kingdom Viridiplantae; phylum Streptophyta; class Magnoliopsida; order Poales; family Poaceae; genus Aegilops; species Aegilops tauschii. The sequence continues at coordinate 7,472 of NW_027332564.1, forward strand.
AAATAAAAAATGAAGTCAGAAAGGATTGAAAAATGATGATGTGGCTTTGCATGGTGCATTTTGAACACACAAAAAGTCAGGAGTTCAAATAAGTTTAAAAAAATGAAATCCCTTTGTAACAAACGAGTTTCCGTATGAAATTCTCATACTTTTAAAGACATTGTCCGTTTTGTACACGAAGTGCATCCAGTTTTTGCCGTAACCCTCTCAACTTTCTTGCACATGCTATGTGGATGAAATGTTCATACCATGCCAACTTTCAACCTTTTCAGAGTTCATCTGAAATGCTTTTCAATTTTAGGGTCTTATAGCTCAAAATAATTAGTAAATGCATGAAAAATAACAAATGAAGTTAGAAAGGATTGAAAAATGATGATGTGGATTTGAATGGTGCATTTTGAACACACAAAAAGTCAGGTGTTCAAATAAGTTTTAAAAAATGAAATCCCTTTGTAACAGACGAGTTTCCGTATGAAATCCTGATACTTTGAAAGACATTGTCCGTTTTGTACACGAAGTGCATCCAGTTTTTGCCGTAACCCTCTCAACTTTCTTGCACATGCTATGTGGATGAAATGATGATACCATGCCAACTTTCAATCTTTTCGGAGTTCATCTGAAATGCTTTTCAATTTTAGGGTCTTATAGCTCAAAATAATTAGTAAATGCATGAAAAATAACAAATAATTCACAAAGGATTGAAAAATGATGATGTGGCTTTGAATGGTGCATTTTGAACACACAAAAATTCGGGAGTTCAAATAAGTTTTAAAAAATGAAATCCCTTTGTAACAGACGAGTTTCCGTATGAAATCCTGATACTCTGAAAGACATTGTCCGTTTTGTACACGAAGTGCATCCAGTTTTTGTCGTAACCCTCTCAACATACTTGCACATGCTATGTGGATGAAATGATGATACCATGCCAACTTTCAACCTTTTCAGAGTTCCTTTGAAATGCTTTTCAATTTTAGGGTCTTATAGCTCAAAATAATTAGTAAATGCATGAAAAATAACAAATGAAGTCAGAAAGGATTGAAAAATGATGATGTGGCTTTGAATGGTGCATCTTGAACACACAAAAAGTCAGGAGTTCAAATAAGTTTTAAAAAATGAAATCCCTTTGTAACGGACGAGTTTCCGTATGAAATCCTGATACTTTCAAAGAGATTGTCCGTTTTGTACACGAAGTGCATCCAGTTTTTGCCGTAACCCTCTCAACTTTCTTGCACATACTATGTGGATGAAATGATGATACCATGCCAACTTTCAACCTTTTCGGAGTTCATTTGAAATGCTTTTGAATTTTAGGGTCTTATAGCTCAAAATAATTAGTAAATGCATGAAAAATAAAAAATGAAGTCAGAAAGGATTGAAAAATGATGATGTGGCTTTGGATGGTGCATTTTGAACACACAAAAAGTCAGGAGTTCAAATAAGTTTAAAAAAATGAAATCCCTTTGTAACAAACGAGTTTCCGTATGAAATTCTCATACTTTTAAAGACATTGTCCGTTTTGTACACGAAGTGCATCCAGTTTTTGCCGTAACCCTCTCAACTTTTTTGCACATGCTATGTGGATGAAATGATGATACTATGCCAACTTTCAACCTTTTCAGAGTTCATTTGAAATGCTTTTCAATTTTAGGGTCTTATAGCTCAAAATAATTAGTAAATGCATGAAAAATAACAAATGAAGTCAGAAAGGATTGAAAAATGATGATGTGGCTTTGAATGGTGCATTTTGAACACACAAAAAGTCAGGAGTTCAAATAAGTTTAAAAAAATGAAATCCCTTTGTAACAGACAAGTTTCCGTATGAAATCCAGATACTTTGAAAGACATTGTCCGTTTTGTACACGAAGTGCATCCAGTTTTTGTCGTAACCCTCTCAACTTTCTTGCACATGCTATGTGGATGAAATGATGATACCATGCCAACTTTCAATCTTTTCAGAGTTCATCTGAAATGCTTTTCAATTTTAGGGTCTTATAGCTCAAAATAATTAGTAAATGCATGAAAAATAACAAATGAAGTCAAAAGGGATTGAAAAATGATGATGTGGCTTTGAATGGTGCATCTTGAACACACAAAAAGTCAGGAGTTCAAATAAGTTTTAAAAAATGAAATCCCTTGGTAACAGACGAGTTTCCGTATGAAATCCTGATACTCTGAAAGACATTGTCCGTTTTGTACACGAAGTGCATCCAGTTTTTGCCGTAACCCTCTCAACTTTCTTGCACATGCTATGTGGATGAAATGATGATACCATGCCAACTTTCAACCTTTTCAGAGTTCATTTGAAATGCTTTTCAATTTTAGGGTCTTATAGCTCAAAATAATTAGTAAATGCATGAAAAATAACAAATGAGGTCAGAAAGGATTGAAAAATGATGATGTGGCTTTGAATGGTGCATTTTGAACACACAAAAAGTCAGGAGTTCAAATAAGTTTTAAAAATTGAAATCCCTTTGTAACAGACGAGTTTCCATATGAAATCCTGATACTTTGAAAGACATTGTCCGTTTTGTACACGAAGTGCATCCAGTTTTTGCCGTAACCCTCTCAACTTTCTTGCACATGCTATGTGGATGAAATGATGATACCATGCCAACTTTGAACCTTTTCAGAGTTCATTTGAAATGCTTTTCAATTTTAGGGTCTTATAGCTCAAAATAATTAGTAAATGCATGAAAAATAACAAATGAAGTCAGAAAGGATTGAAAAATGAAGATGTGGCCTTGAATGGTGCATTTTGAACACACAAAAAGTCAGGAGTTCAAATAAGTTTAAAAAAATGAAATCCCTTTGTAACAGACGAGTTTCCGTATGAAATCCTGATACTTTGAAAGAGATTGTCCGTTTTGTACACGAAGTGCATCCAGTTTTTGCCGTAACCCTCTCAACTTTCTTGCACATGCTATGTGGATGAAATGTTCATACCATGCCAACTTTCAACCTTTTCAGAGTTCATTTGAAATGCTTTTCAATTTTAGGGTCTTATAGCTCAAAATAATTAGTAAATGCATGAAAAATAACAAATGAAGTCAGAAAGGATTGAAAAATGATGATGTGGCTTTGAATGGTGCATTTTGAACACACAAAAAGTTAGGAGTTCAAATAAGTTTTAAAAAATGAAATCCCTTTGTAACAGACGAGTTTCCGTATGAAATCCTGATACTTTGAAAGACATTGTCCGTTTTGTACACGAAGTGCATCCAGTTTTTGCCGTAACCCTCTCAACTTTCTTGCACATGCTATGTGGATGAAATGATGATACCATGCCAACTTTCAACCTTTTCAGAGTTCATTTGAAATGCTTTTCAATTTTAGGGTCTTATAGCTCAAAATAATTAGTAAATGCATGAAAAATAACAAATGAAGTCAGAAAGGATTGAAAAATGATGATGTTGCTTTGAATGGAGCATTTTGAACACACAAAAAGTCAGGAGTTCAAATAAGTTTTAAAAAATGAAATTCCTTTGTAACAGACGAGTTTCCGTATGAAATCCAGATACTTTGAAAGACATTGTCCGTTTTGTACACGAAGTGCATCCAGTTTTTGCCGTAACCCTCTCAACTTTCTTGCACATGCTATGTGGATGAAATGATTATACCATGCCAACTTTCAACCTTTTCAGAGTTCATTTGAAATGCTTTTGAATTTTAGGGTCTTATAGCTCAAAATAATTAGTAAATGCAAGAAAAATAACAAATGAAGTCAAAAAGGATTGAAAAATGATGATGTGGCTTTGAATGGTGCATTTTGAACACACAAAAAGTCAGGAGTTCAAATAAGTTTTAAAAAATGAAATCCCTTTGTAACAGCCGAGTTTCCGTATGAAATCCAGATACTTTGAAAGACATTGTCCGTTTTGTACACGAAGTGCATCCAGTTTTTGTCGTAACCCTCTCAACTTTCTTGCACATGCTATGTGGATGAAATGTTCATACCATGCCAACTTTCAACCTTTTCAGAGTTCATCTGAAATGCTTTTCATTTTTAGGGTCTTATAGCTCAAAATAATTAGTAAATGCATGAAAAATAACAAATGAAGTCAGAAAGGATTGAAAAATGATGATGTGGCTTTGAATGGTGCATTTTGAACACACAAAAAGTCGGGAGTTCAAATAAGTTTTAAAAAATGAAATCCCTTTGTAACAAACGAGTTTCCGTATGAAATCCTGATACTTTCAAAGAGATTGTCCGTTTTGTACACGAAGTGCATCCAGTTTTTGCCGTAGCCCTCTCAACTTTCTTGCACATGCTATGTGGATGAAATGATGATACCATGCCAACTTTCAACCTTTTCAGGGTTCATTTGAAATGCTTTTGAATTTTAGGGTCTTATAGCTCAAAATAATTAGTAAATGCATGAAAAATAAAAAATGAAGTCAGAAAGGATTGAAAAATGATGATGTGGCTTTGCATGGTGCATTTTGAACACACAAAAAGTCAGGAGTTCAAATAAGTTTAAAAAAATGAAATCCCTTTGTAACACACGAGTTTCCGTATGAAATTCTCATACTTTTAAAGACATTGTCCGTTTTGTACACGAAGTGCATCCAGTTTTTGCCGTAACCCTCTCAACTTTCTTGCACATGCTATGTGGATGAAATGATGATACCATGCCAACTTTCAACCTTTTCAGAGTTCATTTGAAATGCTTTTGAATTTTAGGGTCTTATAGCTCAAAATAATTAGTAAATGCATGAAAAATAAAAAATGAAGTTAGAAAGGATTGAAAAATGATGATGTGGATTTGAATGGTGCATTTTGAACACACAAAAAGTCAGGTGTTCAAATAAGTTTTAAAAAATGAAATCCCTTTGTAACAGACGAGTTTCCGTATGAAATCCTGATACTTTGAAAGACATTGTCCGTTTTGTACACGAAGTGCATCCAGTTTTTGCCGTAACCCTCTCAACTTTCTTGCACATGCTATGTGGATGAAATGTTCATACCATGCCAACTTTCAACCTTTTCAGAGTTCATCTGAAATGCTTTTCAATTTTAGGGTCTTATAGCTCAAAATAATTAGTAAATGCATGAAAAATAATAAATGAAGTTAGAAAGGATTGAAAAATGATGATGTGGATTTGAATGGTGCATTTTGAACACACAAAAAGTCGGGAGTTCAAATAAGTTTTAAAAAATGAAATCCCTTTGTAACAGATGAGTTTCCGTATGAAATCCTGATACTTTGAAAGACATTGTCCGTTTTGTACACGAAGTGCATCCAGTTTTTGCCGTAACCCTCTCAACTTTCTTGCACATGCTATGTGGATGAAATGTTCATACCATGCCAACTTTCAACCTTTTCGGAGTTCATCTGAAATGCTTTTCAATTTTAGGGTCTTATAGCTCAAATAATTAGTAAATGCATGAAAAATAACAAATGAAGTCAGAAAGGATTGAAAAATGATGATGTGGCTTTGAATGGTGCATTTTGAACACACAAAAAGTCGGGAGTTCAAATAAGTTTAAAAAAATGAAATCCCTTTGTAACAGAGGAGTTTCCGTATGAAATCCTGATACTTTGAAAGAGATTGTCCGTTTTGTACACGAAGTGCATCCAGTTTTTGCCGTAGCCCTCTCAACTTTCTTGCACATGCTATGTGCATGAACTGATGATACCATGCCAACTTTCAACCTTTTCAGAGTTCATTTGAAAAGCTTTTCAATTTTAGGGTCTTATAGCTCAAAATAATTAGTAAATGCATGAAAAATAACAAATGAAGTGAGAAAGGATTGAAAAATGATGATGTGGCTTTGAATGGTGCATTTTGAACACACAAAAAGTCAGGAGTTCAAATAAGTTTTAAAAATATGAAATCCCTTTGTAACAGACGAGTTTCCGTATGAAATCCTGATACTTTGAAAGACATTGTCCGTTTTGTACACGAAGTGCATCCAGTTTTTGCCGTAACCCTCTCAACTTTTTTGCACATGCTATGTGGATGAAATGTTCATACCATGGCAACTTTCAACCTTTTCAGAGTTCATTTGAAATGCTTTTCAATTTTAGGGTCTTATAGCTCAAAATAATTAGTAAATGCATGAAAAATAACAAATGAATTCAGAAAGGATTGAAAAATGATGATGTGGCTTTGAATGGTGCATTTTGAACACACAAAAAGTCAGGAGTTCAAATAAGTTTAAAAAAATGAAATCCCTTTGTAACAGACGAGTTTCCGTATGAAATCCAGATACTTTGAAAGACATTGTCTGTTTTGTACATGAAGTGCATCCAGTTTTTGCCATAACCCTCTCAACTTTCTTGCACATGCTATGTGGATGAAATGATGATACCATGCCAACTTTCAACCTTTTCAGAGTTCATTTGAAATGCTTTTGAATTTTAGGGTCTTATAGCTCAAAATAAATAGTAAATGCAAGAAAAATAACAAATGAAGTCAAAAAGGATTGAAAAATGATGATGTGGCTTTGAATGGTGCATTTTGTACACACAAAAAGTCGGGAGTTCAAATAAGTTTTAAAAAATGAAATCCCTTTGTAACAGACGAGTTTCCGTATGAAATCCTGATACTCTGAAAGACATTGTCCGTTTTGTACACGAAGTGCATCCAGTTTTTGTCGTAACCCTCTCAACATTCTTTCACATGCTATGTGGATGAAATGATGATACCATGCCAACTTTCAACCTTTTCAGAGTTCCTTTGAAATGCTTTTCAATTTTAGGGCCTTATAGCTCAAAATAATTAGTAAATGCATGAAAAATAACAAATGAAGTCAGAAAGGATTGAAAAATGATGATGTGGCTTTGAATGGTGCATCTTGAACACACAAAAAGTCAGGAGTTCAAATAAGTTTTAAAAAATGAAATCCCTTTGTAACGGACGAGTTTCCGTATGAAATCCTGATACTTTCAAAGAGATTGTCCGTTTTGTACACGAAGTGCATCCAGTTTTTGCCGTAACCCTCTCAACTTTCTTGCACATGCTATGTGGATGAAATGATGATACCATGCCAACTTTCAACCTTTTCAGAGTTCATTTGAAATGCTTTTGAATTTTAGGGTCTTATAGCTCAAAATAATTAGTAAATGCATGAAAAATAAAAAATGAAGTCAGAAAGGATTGAAAAATGATGATGTGGCTTTGAATGGTGCATCTTGAACACACAAAAAGTCAAGAGTTCAAATAAGTTTTAAAAAATGAAATCCCTTTGTAACGGACGAGTTTCCGTATGAAATCCTGATACTTTGAAAGACATTGTCCGTTTTGTACACGAAGTGCATCCAGTTTTTGCCGTAACCCTCTCAACTTTCTTGCACATGCTATGTGGATGAAATGTTCATACCATGCCAACTTTCAACCTTTTCAGAGTTCATCTGAAATGCTTTTCAATTTTAGGGTCTTATAGCTCAAAATAATTAGTAAATGCATGAAAAATAACAAATGAAGTTAGAAAGGATTGAAAAATGATGATGTGGATTTGAATGGTGCATTTTGAACACACAAAAAGTCAGGTGTTCAAATAAGTTTTAAAAAATGAAATCCCTTTGTAACAGACGAGTTTCCGTATAAAATACTGATACTTTGAAAGACATTGTCCGTTTTGTACACGAAGTGCATCCAGTTTTTGCCGTAACCCTCTCAACTTTCTTGCACATGCTATGTGGATGAAATGATAATACCATGCCAACTTTCAACCTTTTCAGAGTTCATCTGAAATGCTTTTCAATTTTAGGGTCTTATAGCTCAAAATAATTAGTAAATGCATGAAAAATAACAAATAATTCACAAAGGATTGAAAAATGATGATGTGGCTTTGAATGGTGCATTTTGAACACACAAAAAGTCGGGAGTTCAAATAAGTTTTGAAAAATGAAATCCCTTTGTAACAGACGAGTTTCCGTATGAAATCCTGATACTCTGAAAGACATTGTCCGTTTTGTACACGAAGTGCATCCAGTTTTTGTCGTAACCCTCTCAACATTCTTGCACATGCTATGTGGATGAAATGATGATACCATGCCAACTTTCAACCTTTTCAGAGTTCCTTTGAAATGCTTTTCAATTTTAGGGTCTTATAGCTCAAAATAATTAGTAAATGCATGAAAAATAACAAATGAAGTCAGAAAGGATTGAAAAATGATGATGTGGCTTTGAATGGTGCATTTTGAACACACAAAAAGTTAGGAGTTCAAATAAGTTTTAAAAAATGAAATCCCTTTGTAACAGACGAGTTTCCGTATGAAATCCTGATACTTTGAAAGACATTGTCCGTTTTGTACACGAAGTGCATCCAGTTTTTGCCGTAACCCTCTCAACTTTCTTGCACATGCTATGTGGATGAAATGATGATACCATGCCAACTTTCAACCTTTTCAGAGTTCATTTGAAATGCTTTTCAATTTTAGGGTCTTATAGCTCAAAATAATTAGTAAATGCATGAAAAATAACAAATGAAGTCAGAAAGGATTGAAAAATGATGATGTTGCTTTGAATGGAGCATTTTGAACACACAAAAAGTCAGGAGTTCAAATAAGTTTTAAAAAATGAAATTCCTTTGTAACAGACGAGTTTCCGTATGAAATCCAGATACTTTGAAAGACATTGTCCGTTTTGTACACGAAGTGCATCCAGTTTTTGCCGTAACCCTCTCAACTTTCTTGCACATGCTATGTGGATGAAATGATTATACCATGCCAACTTTCAACCTTTTCAGAGTTCATTTGAAATGCTTTTGAATTTTAGGGTCTTATAGCTCAAAATAATTAGTAAATGCAAGAAAAATAACAAATGAAGTCAAAAAGGATTGAAAAATGATGATGTGGCTTTGAATGGTGCATTTTGAACACACAAAAAGTCAGGAGTTCAAATAAGTTTTAAAAAATGAAATCCCTTTGTAACAGCCGAGTTTCCGTATGAAATCCAGATACTTTGAAAGACATTGTCCGTTTTGTACACGAAGTGCATCCAGTTTTTGTCGTAACCCTCTCAACTTTCTTGCACATGCTATGTGGATGAAATGTTCATACCATGCCAACTTTCAACCTTTTCAGAGTTCATCTGAAATGCTTTTCATTTTTAGGGTCTTATAGCTCAAAATAATTAGTAAATGCATGAAAAATAACAAATGAAGTCAGAAAGGATTGAAAAATGATGATGTGGCTTTGAATGGTGCATTTTGAACACACAAAAAGTCGGGAGTTCAAATAAGTTTTAAAAAATGAAATCCCTTTGTAACAAACGAGTTTCCGTATGAAATCCTGATACTTTCAAAGAGATTGTCCGTTTTGTACACGAAGTGCATCCAGTTTTTGCCGTAGCCCTCTCAACTTTCTTGCACATGCTATGTGGATGAAATGATGATACCATGCCAACTTTCAACCTTTTCAGGGTTCATTTGAAATGCTTTTGAATTTTAGGGTCTTATAGCTCAAAATAATTAGTAAATGCATGAAAAATAAAAAATGAAGTCAGAAAGGATTGAAAAATGATGATGTGGCTTTGCATGGTGCATTTTGAACACACAAAAAGTCAGGAGTTCAAATAAGTTTAAAAAAATGAAATCCCTTTGTAACACACGAGTTTCCGTATGAAATTCTCATACTTTTAAAGACATTGTCCGTTTTGTACACGAAGTGCATCCAGTTTTTGCCGTAACCCTCTCAACTTTCTTGCACATGCTATGTGGATGAAATCTTCATACCATGCCAACTTTCAACCTTTTCAGAGTTCATCTGAAATGCTTTTCAATTTTAGGGTCTTATAGCTCAAAATAATTAGTAAATGCATGAAAAATAATAAATGAAGTTAGAAAGGATTGAAAAATGATGATGTGGATTTGAATGGTGCATTTTGAACACACAAAAAGTCAGGTGTTCAAATAAGTTTTAAAAAATGAAATCCCTTTGTAACAGACGAGTTTCCGTATGAAATCCTGATACTTTGAAAGACATTGTCCGTTTTGTACACGAAGTGCATCCAGTTTTTGCCGTAACCCTCTCAACTTTCTTGCACATGCTATGTGGATGAAATGATTATACCATGCCAACTTTCAACCTTTTCAGAGTTCATTTGAAATGCTTTTGAATTTTAGGGTCTTATAGCTCAAAATAATTAGTAAATGCAAGAAAAATAACAAATGAAGTCAAAAAGGATTGAAAAATGATGATGTGGCTTTGAATGGTGCATTTTGAACACACAAAAAGTCAGGAGTTCAAATAAGTTTTAAAAAATGAAATCCCTTTGTAACAGCCGAGTTTCCGTATGAAATCCAGATACTTTGAAAGACATTGTCCGTTTTGTACACGAAGTGCATCCAGTTTTTGTCGTAACCCTCTCAACTTTCTTGCACATGCTATGTGGATGAAATGTTCATACCATGCCAACTTTCAACCTTTTCAGAGTTCATCTGAAATGCTTTTCATTTTTAGGGTCTTATAGCTCAAAATAATTAGTAAATGCATGAAAAATAACAAATGAAGTCAGAAAGGATTGAAAAATTATGATGTGGCTTTGAATGGTGCATTTTGAACACACAAAAAGTCGGGAGTTCAAATAAGTTTAAAAAAATGAAATCCCTTTGTAACAAACGAGTTTCCGTATGAAATCCTGATACTTTGAAAGAGATTGTCCGTTTTGTACACGAAGTGCATCCAGTTTTTGCCGTAGCCCTCTCAACTTTCTTGCACATGCTATGTGCATGAACTGATGATACGATGCCAACTTTCAACCTTTTCAGAGTTCATCTGAAATGCTTTTCAATTTTAGGGTCTTATAGCTCAAAATAATTAGTAAATGCATGAAAAATAACAAATGAAGTCAGAAAGGATTGAAAAATGATGATGTGGCTTTGAATGGTGCATTTTGAACACACAAAAAGTCAGGAGTTCAAATAAGTTTTAAAAAATGAAATCCCTTTGTAACAGATGAGTTTCCGTATGAAATCCTGATACTTTGAAAGACATTGTCCGTTTTGTACACGAAGTGCATCCAGTTTTTGCCGTAACCCTCTCAACTTTCTTGCACATGCTATGTGGATGAAATGTTCATACCATGCCAACTTTCAACCTTTTCGGAGTTCATCTGAAATGCTTTTCAATTTTAGGGTCTTATAGCTCAAATAATTAGTAAATGCATGAAAAATAACAAATGAAGTCAGAAAGGATTGAAAAATGATGATGTAGCTTTGAATGGTGCATTTTGAACACACAAAAAGTCGGGAGTTCAAATAAGTTTAAAAAAATGAAATCCCTTTGTAACAGAGGAGTTTCCGTATGAAATCCTGATACTTTGAAAGACATTGTCCGTTTTGTACACGAAGTGCATCCAGTTTTTGCCGTAACCCTCACAACTTTCTTGCACATGCTGTGTGGATGAAATGATGATACCATGCCAACTTTCAACCTTTTCAGAGTTCATTTGAAAAGCTTTTCAATTTTAGGGTCTTATAGCTCAAAATAATTAGTAAATGCATGAAAAATAACAAATGAAGTGAGAAAGGATTGAAAAATGATGATGTGGCTTTGAATGGTGCATTTTGAACACACAAAAAGTCAGGAGTTCAAATAAGTTTTAAAAATATGAAATCCCTTTGTAACAGACGAGTTTCCGTATGAAATCCTGATACTTTGAAAGACATTGTCCGTTTTGTACACGAAGTGCATCCAGTTTTTGCCGTAACCCTCTCAACTTTTTTGCACATGCTATGTGGATGAAATGTTCATACCATGCCAACTTTCAACCTTTTCAGAGTTCATTTGAAATGCTTTTCAATTTTAGGGTCTTATAGCTCAAAATAATTAGTAAATGCATGAAAAATAACAAATGAATTCAGAAAGGATTGAAAAATGATGATGTGGCTTTGAATGGTGCATTTTGAACACACAAAAAGTCAGGAGTTCAAATAAGTTTAAAAAAATGAAATCCCTTTGTAACAGACGAGTTTCCGTATGAAATCCAGATACTTTGAAAGACATTGTCTGTTTTGTACATGAAGTGCATCCAGTTTTTGCCATAACCCTCTCAACTTTCTTGCACATGCTATGTGGATGAAATGATGATACCATGCCAACTTTCAACCTTTTCAGAGTTCATTTGAAATGCTTTTGAATTTTAGGGTCTTATAGCTCAAAATAATTAGTAAATGCAAGAAAAATAACAAATGAAGTCAAAAAGGATTGAAAAATGATGATGTGGCTTTGAATGGTGCATTTTGTACACACAAAAAGTCGGGAGTTCAAATAAGTTTTAAAAAATGAAATCCCTTTGTAACAGACGAGTTTCCGTATGAAATCCTGATACTCTGAAAGACATTGTCCGTTTTGTACACGAAGTGCATCCAGTTTTTGTCGTAACCCTCTCAACATTCTTTCACATGCTATGTGGATGAAATGATGATACCATGCCAACTTTCAACCTTTTCAGAGTTCCTTTGAAATGCTTTTCAATTTTAGGGCCTTATAGCTCAAAATAATTAGTAAATGCATGAAAAATAACAAATGAAGTCAGAAAGGATTGAAAAATGATGATGTGGCTTTGAATGGTGCATCTTGAACACACAAAAAGTCAGGAGTTCAAATAAGTTTTAAAAAATGAAATCCCTTTGTAACGGACGAGTTTCCGTATGAAATCCTGATACTTTCAAAGAGATTGTCCGTTTTGTACACGAAGTGCATCCAGTTTTTGCCGTAACCCTCTCAACTTTCTTGCACATGCTATGTGGATGAAATGATGATACCATGCCAACTTTCAACCTTTTCAGAGTTCATTTGAAATGCTTTTGAATTTTAGGGTCTTATAGCTCAAAATAATTAGTAAATGCATGAAAAATAAAAAATGAAGTCAGAAAGGATTGAAAAATGATGATGTGGCTTTGAATGGTGCATCTTGAACACACAAAAAGTCAGGAGTTCAAATAAGTTTTAAAAAATGAAATCCCTTTGTAACGGACGAGTTTCCGTATGAAATCCTGATACTTTGAAAGACATTGTCCGTTTTGTACACGAAGTGCATCCAGTTTTTGCCGTAACCCTCTCAACTTTCTTGCACATGCTATGTGGATGAAATGTTCATACCATGCCAACTTTCAACCTTTTCAGAGTTCATCTGAAATGCTTTTCAATTTTAGGGTCTTATAGCTCAAAATAATTAGTAAATGCATGAAAAATAACAAATGAAGTTAGAAAGGATTGAAAAATGATGATGTGGATTTGAATGGTGCATTTTGAACACACAAAAAGTCAGGTGTTCAAATAAGTTTAAAAAAATGAAATCCCTTTGTAACAGACGAGTTTCCGTATAAAATCCTGATACTTTGAAAGACATTGTCCGTTTTGTACACGAAGTGCATCCAGTTTTTGCCGTAACCCTCTCAACTTTCTTGCACATGCTATGTGGATGAAATGATAATACCATGCCAACTTTCAACCTTTTCAGAGTTCATCTGAAATGCTTTTCAATTTTAGGGTCTTATAGCTCAAAATAATTAGTAAATGCATGAAAAATAACAAATAATTCACAAAGGATTGAAAAATGATGATGTGGCTTTGAATGGTGCATTTTGAACACACAAAAAGTCGGGAGTTCAAATAAGTTTTAAAAAATGAAATCCCTTTGTAACAGACGAGTTTCCGTATGAAATCCTGATACTCTGAAAGACATTGTCCGTTTTGTACACGAAGTGCATCCAGTTTTTGTCGTAACCCTCTCAACATTCTTGCACATGCTATGTGGATGAAATGATGATACCATGCCAACTTTCAACCTTTTCAGAGTTCCTTTGAAATGCTTTTCAATTTTAGGGTCTTATAGCTCAAAATAATTAGTAAATGCATGAAAAATAACAAATGAAGTCAGAAAGGATTGAAAAATGATGATGTGGCTTTGAATGGTGCAGCTTGAACACACAAAAAGTCAGGAGTTCAAATAAGTTTTAAAAAATGAAATCCCTTTGTAACGGACGAGTTTCCGTATGAAATCCTGATACTTTCAAAGAGATTGTCCGTTTTGTACACGAAGTGCATCCAGTTTTTGCCGTAACCCTCTCAACTTTCTTGCACATGCTATGTGGATGAAATGATGATACCATGCCAACTTTCAACCTTTTCAGAGTTCATTTGAAATGCTTTTGAATTTTAGGGTCTTATAGCTCAAAATAATTAGTAAATGCATGAAAAATAAAAAATGAAGTCAGAAAGGATTGAAAAATGATGATGTGGCTTTGAATGGTGCATTTTGAAGACACAAAAAGTCAGGAGTTCAAATAAGTTTAAAAAAATGAAATCCCTTTGTAACAAACGAGTTTCCGTATGAAATTCTCATACTTTTAAAGACATTGTCCGTTTTGTACACGAAGTGCATCCAGTTTTTGCCGTAACCCTCTCAACTTTCTTGCACATGCTATGTGGATGAAATGATGATACTATGCCAACTTCCAACCTTTTCAGAGTTCATTTGAAATGCTTTTCAATTTTAGGGTCTTATAGCTCAAAATAATTAGTAAATGCATGAAAAATAACAAATGAAGTCAGAAAGGATTGAAAAATGATGATGTGGCTTTGAATGGTGCATTTTGAACACACAAAAAGTCAGGAGTTCAAATAAGTTTTAAAAAATGAAATCCCTTTGTAACAGACGAGTTTCCGTATGAAATCCAGATACTTTGAAAGACATTGTCCGTTTTGTACACGAAGTGCATCCAGTTTTTGTCGTAACCCTCTCAACTTTCTTGCACATGCTATGTGGATGAAATGATGATACCATTGCAACTTTCAATCTTTTCAGAGTTCATCTGAAATGCTTTTCAATTTTAGGGTCTTATAGCTCAAAATAATTAGTAAATGCATGAAAAATAACAAATGAAGTCAAAAGGGATTGAAAAATGATGATGTGGCTTTGAATGGTGCATCTTGAACACACAAAAAGTCAGGAGTTCAAATAAGTTTAAAAAAATGAAATCCCTTGGTAACAGACGAGTTTCCGTATGAAATCCTGATACTCTGAAAGACATGGTCCGTTTTGTACACGAAGTGCATCCAGTTTTTGCCGTAACCCTCTCAACTTTCTTGCACATGCTATGTGGATGAAATGATGATACCATGCCAACTTTCAACCTTTTCAGAGTTCATTTGAAATGCTTTTCAATTTTAGGGTCTTATAGCTCAAAATAATTAGTAAATGCATGAAAAATAACAAATGAAGTCAGAAAGGATTGAAAAATGATGATGTGGCTTTGAATGGTGCATTTTGAACACACAAAAAGTCAGGAGTTCAAATAAGTTTAAAAAAATGAAATCCCTTTGTAACAGACGAGTTTCCATATGAAATCCTGATACTTTGAAAGACATTGTCCGTTTTGTACACGAAGTGTATCCAGTTTTTGCCGTAACCCTATCAACTTTCTTGCACATGCTATGTGGATGAAATGATGATAACATGCCAACTTTCAACCTTTTCAGAGTTCATTTGAAATGCTTTTCAATTTTAGGGTCTTATAGCTCAAAATAATTAGTAAATGCATGAAAAATAACAAATGAAGTCAGAAAGGATTGAAAAATGATTATGTGGCCTTGAATGGTGCATTTTGAACACACAAAATGTCAGGAGTTCAAATAAGATTTAAAAAATGAAATCCCTTTGTAACAGACGAGTTTTCGTATGAAATCCTGATACTTTGAAAGAGATTGTCCGTTTTGTACACGAAGTGCATCCAGTTTTTGCCGTAACCCTCTCAACTTTCTTGCACATGCTATGTGGATGAAATGATGATACCATGCCAACTTTCAACCCTTTCAGAGTTCATTTGAAATGCTTTTCAATTTTAGGGTCTTATAGCTCAAAATAATTAGTAAATGCATGAAAAATAACAAATGAAGTCAGAAAGGATTGAAAAATGATGATGTGGCTTTGAATGGTGCATTTTGAACACACAAAAAGTCAGGAGTTCAAATAAGTTTTAAAAAATGAAATCCCTTTGTAACACACGAGTTTCCGTATGAAATCCTGATACTTTGAAAGAGATTGTCCGTTTTGTACACGATATGCATCCAGTTTTTGCCGTAACCCTCTCAACTTTCTTGCACATGCTATGTGTATGAAATGTTCATACCATGCCAACTTTCAACCTTTTCAGAGTTCATTTGAAATGCTTTTCAATTTTAGGGTCTTATAGCTCAAAATAATTAGTAAATGCATGAAAAATAACAAATGAAGTCAGAAAGGATTGAAAAATGATGATGTGGCTTTGAATGGTGCATTTTGAACACACAAAAATTTAGGAGTTCAAATAAGTTTTAAAGAATGAAATCCCTTTGTAACAGACGAGTTTCCGTATAAAATCCTGATACTTTGAAAGAGATTGTCCGTTTTGTACACGAAGTGCATCCAGTTTTTGCCGTAACCCTCTCAACTTTCTTGCACATGCTATGTGGATGAAATGATGATACCATGCCAACTTTCAACCTTTTCAGAGTTCATTTGAAATGCTTTTCAATTTTAGGGTCTTATAGCTCAAAATAATTAGTAAATGCATGAAAAATAACAAATGAAGTCAGAAAGGATTGAAAAATGATGATGTGGCTTTGAATGGTGCATTTTGAACACACAAAAAGTCAGGAGTTCAAATAAGTTTTAAAAAATGAAATCCCTTTGTAACAGACGAGTTTCCGTATGAAATCCTGATACTTTGAAAGACATTGTCCGTTTTGTACACGAAGTGCATCCAGATTTTGTCGTAACCCTCTCAACTTTCTTGCACATGCTATGTGGATGAAATGATAATACCATGCCAACTTTCAACCTTTTCAGAGTTCATTTGAAATGCTTTTCAATTTTAGGGTCTTATAGCTCAAAATTATTAGTAAATGCATGAAAAAATAACAAATGAAGTCAGAAAGGATTGAAAAATGATGATGTGGCCTTGAATGGTGCATTTTGAACACACAAAATGTCAGGAGTTCAAATAAGTTTAAAAAATGAAATCCCTTTGTAACAGACGAGTTTCCGTATGAAATCCTGATACTTTGAAAGAGATTGTCCGTTTTGTACACGAAGTTCATCCAGTTTTTGCCGTAACCCTCTCAACTTTCTTGCACATGCTATGTGGATGAAATGATGATACCATGCCAACTTTCAACCCTTTCAGAGTTCATTTGAAATGCTTTTCAATTTTAGGGTCTTATAGCTCAAAATAATTAGTAAATGCATGAAAAATAACAAATGAAGTCAGAAAGGATTGAAAAATAATGATGTGGCTTTGAATGGTGCATTTTGAACACACAAAAAGTCAGGAGTTCAAATAAGTTTTAAAAAATGAAATCCCTTTGTAACAGACGAGTTTTCGTATAAAATCCTGATACTTTGAAAGACATTGTCCGTTTTGTACACGAAGTGCATCCAGATTTTGTCGTAACCCTCTCAACTTTCTTGCACATGCTATGTGGATGAAATGATAATACCATGCCAACTTTCAACCTTTTCAGAGTTCATTTGAAATGCTTTTCAATTTTAGGGTCTTATAGCTCAAAATAATTAGTAAATGCATGAAAAATAACAAATGAAGTCAGAAAGGATTGAAAAATGATGATGTGGCCTTGAATGGTGCATTTTGAACACACAAAATGTCAGGAGTTCAAATAAGTTTTAAAAAATGAAATCCCTTTGTAACAGACGAGTTTCCGTATGAAATTCTGATACTTTGAAAGAGATTGTCCGTTTTGTACACGAAGTGCATCCAGTTTTTACCGTAACCCTCTCAACTTTCTTGCACATGCTATGTGGATGAAATGATGATACCATGCCAACCTTCAACCCTTTTAGAGTTCATTTGAAATGCTTTTCAATTTTAGGGTCTTATAGCTCAAAATAATTAGTAAATGCATGAAAAATAACAAATGAAGTCAGAAAGGATTGAAAAATGATGATGTGGCTTTGAATGGTGCATTTTGAACACACAAAAAGTCAGGAGTTCAAATAAGTTTAAAAAAATGAAATCCCTTTGTAACACACGAGTTTCCGTATGAAATCCTGATACTTTGAAAGAGATTGTCCGTTTTGTACACGATGTGCATCCAGTTTTTGCCGTAACCCTCTCAACTTTCTTGCACATGCTATGTGGATGAAATGTTCATACCATGCCAACTTTCAACCTTTTCAGAGTTCATTTGAAATGCTTTTCAATTTTAGGGTCTTATAGCTCAAAATAATTAGTAAATGCATGAAAAATAACAAATGAAGTCAGAAAGAATTGAAAAATGATGATGTGGCTTTGAATGGTGCATTTTGAACACACAAAAAGTTAGGAGTTCAAATAAGTTTTAAAAAACGAAATCCCTTTGTAACAGACGAGTTTCCGTATAAAATCCTGATACTTTGAAAGAGATTGTCCGTTTTGTACACGAAGTGCATCCAGTTTTTGCCGTAACCCTCTCAACTTTCTTGCACATGCTATGTGGATGAAATGATGATACCATGCCAACTTTCAACCTTTTCAGAGTTCATTTGAAATGCTTTTCAATTTTAGGGTCTTATAGCTCAAAATAATTAGTAAATGCATGAAAAATAACAAATGAAGTCAGAAAGGATTGAAAAATGATGATGTGGCTTTGAATGGTGCATTTTTGAACACACAAAAAGTCAGGAGTTCAAATAAGTTTTAAAAAATGAAATCCCTTTGTAACAGACGAGTTTCCGTATGAAATCCTGATACTTTGAAAGACATTGTCCGTTTTGTACACGAAGTGCATCCAGATTTTGTCGTAACCCTCTCAACTTTCTTGCACATGCTATGTGGATGAAATGATAATACCATGCCAACTTTCAACCTTTTCAGAGTTCATTTGAAATGCTTTTCAATTTTAGGGTCTTATAGCTCAAAATAATTAGTAAATGCATGAAAAATAACAAATGAAGCCAGAAAGGATTGAAAAATGATGATGTGGCCTTGAATGGTGCATTTTGAACACACAAAATGTCAGGAGTTCAAATAAGTTTAAAAAATGAAATCCCATTGTAACAGACGAGTTTCCGTATGAAATCCTGATACTTTGAAAGAGATTGTCCGTTTTGTACACGAAGTTCATCCAGTTTTTGCCGTCACCCTATCAACTTTCTTGCACATGCTATGTGGATGAAATGATGATACCATGCCAACTTTCAACCTTTTCAGAGTTCATTTGAAATGCTTTTCAATTTTAGGGTCTTATAGCTCAAAATAATTAGTAAATGCAAGAAAAATAACAAATGAAGTCAGAAAGGATTGAAAAATGATGATGTGGCTTTGAATGGTGCATCTTGAACACACAAAAAGTCAGGAGTTCAAATAAGTTTTAAAAAAATGAAATCCCTTTGTAACAGACGAGTTTCCGTATGAAATCCTGATACTTTCAAAGAGATTGTCCGTTTTGTACACGAAGTGCATCCAGTTTTTGTCGTAACCCTCTCAACTTTCTTGCACATGCTATGTGGATGAAATGATGATACCATGCCAACTTTCAACCTTTTCAGAGTTCATCTGAAATGCTTTTCAATTTTAGGGTCTTATAGCTCAAAATAATTAGTAAATGCATGAAAAATAACAAATGAAGTCAAAAGGGATTGAAAAATGATGATGTGGCTTTGAATGGTGCATCTTGAACACACAAAAAGTCAGGAGTTCAAATAAGTTTTAAAAAATTAAATCCCTTGGTAACAGACGAGTTTCCGAATGAAATCCTGATACTTTCAAAGAGATTGTCCGTTTTGTACACGAAGTGCATCCAGTTTTTGCCGTAACCCTCTCAACTTTCTTGCACATGCTATGTGGATGAAATGATGATACCATGCCAACTTTCAACCTTTTCAGAGTTCATTTGAAATGCTTTTCAATTTTAGGGTCTTATAGCTCAAAATAATTAGTAAATGCATGAAAAATAAAAAATGAAGTCAGAAAGGATTGAAAAATGATGATGTGGCTTTGAATGGTGCATTTTGAACACACAAAAAGTCAGGAGTTCAAATAAGTTTTAAAAAATGAAATCCCTTTGTAACAGACGAGTTTCCGTATGAAATCCTCATACTTTGAAAGACATTGTCCGTTTTGTACACGAAGTGCATCCAGTTTTTGCTGTAACCCTATCAACTTTCTTGCACATGCTATGTGGATGAAATGATGATACCATGCCAACTTTCAACCTTTTCAGAGTTCATTTGAAATGCTTTGCAATTTTAGGGTCTTATAGCTCAAAATAATTAGTAAATGCATGAAAAATAACAAATGAAGTCAGAAAGGATTGAAAAATGATGATGTGGCCTTGAATGGTGCATTTTGAACACACAAAATGTCAGGAGTTCAAATAAGTTTTAAAAAATGAAATCCCTTTGTAACAGACGAGTTTCCGTATGAAATCCTGATACTTTGAAAGAGATTGTCCGTTTTGTACACGAAGTGCATCCAGTTTTTTCCGTAACCCTCTCAACTTTTTGCACATGCTATGTGGATGAAATGATGATACCATGCCAACTTTCAACCTTTTCAGAGTTCATTTGAAATGCTTTTCAATTTTAGGGTCTTATAGCTCAAAATAATTAGTAAATGCATGAAAAATAACAAATGAAGTCAGAAAGGATTAAAAATGATGATGTGGCTTTGAATGGTGCATTTTGAACACACAAAAAGTCAGGAGTTCAAATAAGTTTTAAAAAATGAAATCCCTTTGTAACACACGAGTTTCCGTATGAAATCCTGATACTTTGAAAGAGATTGTCCGTTTTGTACACGATGTGCATCCAGTTTTTGCCGTAACCCTCTCAACTTTCTTGCACATGCTATGTGGTTGAAATGTTCATACCATGCCAACTTTCAACCTTTTCAGAGTTCATTTGAAATGCTTTTCAATTTTAGGGTCTTATAGCTCAAAATAATTAGTAAATGCATGAAAAATAACAAATGAAGTCAGAAAGGATTGAAAAATGATGATGTGGCTTTGAATGGTGCATTTTGAACACACAAAAAGTTAGGAGTTCAAATAAGTTTTAAAAAATGAAATTCCTTTGTAACAGACGAGTTTCCGTATAAAATCCTGATACTTTGAAAGAGATTGTCCGTTTTGTACACGAAGTGCATCTAGTTTTTGCCGTAACCCTCTCAACTTTCTTGCACATGCTATGTGGATGAAATGATGATACCATGCCAACTTTCAACCTTTTCAGAGTTCATTTGAAATGATTTTCAATTTCAGGGTCTTATAGCTCAAAATAATTAGTAAATGCATGAAAAAGAACAAATGAAGTCAGAAAGGATTGAAAAATGATGATGTGGCTTTGAATGGTGCATTTTGAACACACAAAAAGTCAGGAGTTCAAATAAGTTTTAAAAAATGAAATCCCTTTGTAACAGATGAGTTTCTGTATGAAATCCTGATACTTTGAAAGACATTGTCCGTTTTGTACACGAAGTGCATCCAGTTTTTGCCGTAACCCTCTCAACTTTCTTGCACATGCTATGTGGATGAAATGTTCATACCATGGCAACTTTCAACCTTTTCAGAGTTCATCTGAAATGCTTTTCAATTTTAGGGTCTTATAGCTCAAAATAATTAGTAAATGCATGAAAAATAACAAATGAAGTCAGAAAGGATTGAAAAATAATGATGTGGCTTTGAATGGTGCATTTTGAACACACAAAAAGTCAGGAGTTCAAATTAGTTTAAAAAATGAAATCCCTTTGTAACAGACGAGTTTCCGTATGAAATCCTGATACTTTGAAAGACATTGTCCGTTTTGTACACGAAGTGCATCCAGATTTTGTCGTAACCCTCTCAACTTTCTTGCACATGCTATGTGGATGAAATGATAATACCATGCCAACTTTCAACCTTTTCAGAGTTCATTTGAAATGCTTTTCAATTTTAGGGTCTTATAGCTCAAAATAATTAGTAAATGCATGAAAAATAACAAATAATTCATAAAGGATTGAAAAATGATGATGTGGCTTTGAATGGTGCATTTTGAACACACAAAAAGTCGGGAGTTCAAATAAGTTTTAAAAAATGAAATCCCTTTGTAACAGACGAGTTTCCGTATGAAATCCAGATACTTTGAAAGACATTGTCCGTTTTGTACACGAAGTGCATCCAGTTTTTGCCGTAACCCTCTCAACTTTCTTGCACATGCTACGTGGATGAAATGATGATACCATGCCAACTTTCAACCTTTTCAGAGTTCATTTGATATGCTTTTCAATTTTAGGGTCTTATAGCTCAAAATAATTAGTAAATGCATGAAAAAGAACAAATGAAGTCAGAAAGGATTGAAAAATGATGATGTGGCTTTGAATGGTGCATCTTGAACACACAAAAAGTCAGGAGTTTAAATAAGTTTTAAAAAATGAAATCCCTTTGTAACAGACGAGTTTCCGTATGAAATCCTGATACTTTTAAAGAGATTGTCCGTTTTGTACACGAAGTGCATCCAGTTTTTGCCGTAACCCTCTCAACTTTCTTGCACATGCTATGTGGATGAAATGATGATACCATGCCAACTTTCAACCTTTTCAGAGTTCATTTGATATGCTTTTCAATTTTAGGGTCTTATAGCTCAAAATAATTAGTAAATGCATGAAAAATAAAAAATGAAGTCAGAAAGGATTGAAAAATGATGATGTGGCTTTGAATGGTGCATTTTGAACACACAAAAAGTCAGGAGTTCAAATAAGTTTTAAAAAATGAAATCCCTTTGTAACAGACGAGTTTCCGTATGAAATCCTGATACTTTGAAAGACATTGTCCGTTTTGTACACGAAGTGCATCCAGTTTTTGCCGTAACCCTCTCAACTTTCTTGCACATGCTATGTGGATGAAATGATGATACAATGCCAACTTTCAACCTTTTCAGAGTTCATTTCAAATGCTTTTCAATTTTAGGGTCTTATAGCTCAAAATAATTAGTAAATGCATGAAAAAGAACAAATGAAGTCAGAAAGGATTGAAAAATGATGATGTGGCTTTGAATGGTGCATTTTGAACACACAAAAAGTCAGGAGTTTAAATAAGTTTTAAAAAATGAAATCCCTTTGTAACAGACGAGTTTCCGTATGAAATCCAGATACTTTGAAAGACATTGTCCGTTTTGTACACGAAGTGCATCCAGTTTTTGCCGTAACCCTCTCAACTTTTTTGCACATGCTATGTGGATGAAATGATGATACCATGCCAACTTTCAACCTTTTCAGAGTTCATTTGAAATGCTTTTCAATTTTAGGGTCTTATAGCTCAAAATAATTAGTAAATGCATGAAAAATAACAAATGAAGTCAGAAAGGATTGAAAAATGATGATGTGGCTTTGAATGCTGCATTTTGAACACACAAAAAGTTAGGAGTTCAAATAAGTTTAAAAAAATGAAATCCCTTTGTAACAGACGAGTTTCCGTATAAAATCCTGGTACTTTGAAAGAGATTGTCCGTTTTGTACACGAAGTGCATCTAGTTTTTGCCGTAACCCTCTCAACTTTCTTGCACATGCTATGTGGATGAAATGATGATACCATGCCAACTTTCAACCTTTTCAGAGTTCATTTGAAATGCTTTTCAATTTTAGGGTCTTATAGCTCAAAATAATTAGTAAATGCATGAAAAAGAACAAATGAAGTCAGAAAGGATTGAAAAATGATGATGTGGCTTTGAATGGTGCATTTTGAACACACAAAAAGTCGGGAGTTCAAATAAGTTTTAAAAAATGAAATCCCTTTGTAACAGATGAGTTTCCGTATGAAATCCTGATACTTTGAAAGACATTGTCCGTTTTGTACACGAAGTGCATCCAGTTTTTGCCGTAACCCTCTCAACTTTCTTGCACATGCTATGTGGATGAAATGTTCATACCATGGCAAGTTTCAACCTTTTCAGAGTTCATCTGAAATGCTTTTCAATTTTAGGGTCTTATAGCTCAAAATAATTAGTAAATGCATGAAAAATAACAAATGAAGTCAGAAAGGATTGAAAAATGATGATGTGGCTTTGAATGGTGCATTTTGAACACACAAAAAGTCAGGAGTTCAAATTAGTTTAAAAAAATGAAATCCCTTTGTAACAGACGAGTTTCCGTATGAAATCCAGATACTTTGAAAGACATTGTCCGTTTTGTACACGAAGTGCATCCAGATTTTGTCGTAACCCTCTCAACTTTCTTGCACATGCTATGTGGATGAACTGTTCATACCATGCCAACTTTCAACCTTTTCAGAGTTCATTTGAAATGCTTTTCAATTTTAGGGTCTTATAGCTCAAAATAATTAGTAAATGCATGACAAATAACAAATGATTCAAAAAGGATTGAAAAATGATGATGTGGCTTTGAATGGTGCATTTTGAACACACAAAAAGTCGGGAGTTCAAATAAGTTTTAAAAAATGAAATCCCTTTGTAACAGACGAGTTTCCGTATGAAATCCAGATACTTTGAAAGACATTGTCCGTTTTGTACACGAAGTGCATCCAGTTTTTGCCGTAACCCTCTCAACTTTCTTGCACATGCTATGTGGATGAAATGATGATACCATGCCAACTTTCAACCTTTTCAGAGTTCATTTGAAATGCTTTTCAATTTTAGGTTCTTATAGCTCAAAATAATTAGTAAATGCATGAAAAATAACAAATGAAGTCAGAAAGGATTGAAAAATGATGATGTGGCTTTGAATGGTGCATCTTGAACACACAAAAAGTCAGGAGTTTAAATAAGTTTTAAAAAATGAAATCCCTTTGTAACAGACGAGTTTCCGTATGAAATCCTGATACTTTTAAAGAGATTGTCCGTTTTGTACACGAAGTGCATCCAGTTTTTGCCGTAACCCTCTCAACTTTCCTGCACATGCTATGTGGATGAAATGATGATACCATGCCAACTTTCAACCTTTTCAGAGTTCATTTGATATGCTTTTCAATTTTAGGGTCTTATAGCTCAAAATAATTAGTAAATGCATGAAAAATAAAAAATGAAGTCAGAAAGGATTGAAAAATGATGATGTGGCTTTGAATGGTGCATTTTGAACACACAAAAAGTCAGGAGTTCAAATAAGTTTAAAAAAATGAAATCCCTTTGTAACAGACGAGTTTCCGTATGAAATCCTGATACTTTCAAAGAGATTGTCCGTTTTGTACACGAAGTGCATCCAGTTTTTGCCGTAACCCTCTCAACTTTCTTGCACATGCTATGTGGATGAAATGATGATACCATGCCAACTTTCAACCTTTTCAGAGTTCATTTGATATGCTTTTCAATTTTAGGGTCTTATAGCTCAAAATAATTAGTAAATGCATGAAAAATAAAAAATGAAGTCAGAAAGGATTGAAAAATGATGATGTGGCTTTGAATGGTGCATTTTGAACACACAAAAAGTCAGGAGTTCAAATAAGTTTTAAAAAATGAAATCCCTTTGTAACAGACGAGTTTCCGTATGAAATCCTGATACTTTGAAAGACATTGTCCGTTTTGTACACGAAGTGCATCCAGTTTTTGCCGTAACCCTCTCAACTTTCTTGCACATGCTATGTGGATGAAATGATGATACAATGCCAACTTTCAACCTTTTCAGAGTTCATTTCAAATGCTTTTCAATTTTAGGGTCTTATAGCTCAAAATAATTAGTAAATGCATGAAAAAGAACAAATGAAGTCAGAAAGGATTGAAAAATGATGATGTGGCTTTGAATGGTGCATTTTGAACACACAAAAAGTCAGGAGTTTAAATAAGTTTTAAAAAATGAAATCCCTTTGTAACAGACGAGTTTCCGTATGAAATCCAGATACTTTGAAAGACATTGTCCGTTTTGTACACGAAGTGCATCCAGTTTTTGCCGTAACCCTCTCAACTTTTTTGCACATGCTATGTGGATGAAATGATGATACCATGCCAACTTTCAACCTTTTCAGAGTTCATTTGAAATGCTTTTCAATTTTAGGGTCTTATAGCTCAAAATAATTAGTAAATGCATGAAAAATAACAAATGAAGTCAGAAAGGATTGAAAAATGATGATGTGGCTTTGAATGCTGCATTTTGAACACACAAAAAGTTAGGAGTTCAAATAAGTTTAAAAAAATGAAATCCCTTTGTAACAGACGAGTTTCCGTATAAAATCCTGGTACTTTGAAAGAGATTGTCCGTTTTGTACACGAAGTGCATCTAGTTTTTGCCGTAACCCTCTCAACTTTCTTGCACATGCTATGTGGATGAAATGATGATACCATGCCAACTTTCAACCTTTTCAGAGTTCATTTGAAATGCTTTTCAATTTTAGGGTCTTATAGCTCAAAATAATTAGTAAATGCATGAAAAAGAACAAATGAAGTCAGAAAGGATTGAAAAATGATGATGTGGCTTTGAATGGTGCATTTTGAACACACAAAAAGTCGGGAGTTCAAATAAGTTTTAAAAAATGAAATCCCTTTGTAACAGATGAGTTTCCGTATGAAATCCTGATACTTTGAAAGACATTGTCCGTTTTGTACACGAAGTGCATCCAGTTTTTGCCGTAACCCTCTCAACTTTCTTGCACATGCTATGTGGATGAAATGTTCATACCATGGCAAGTTTCAACCTTTTCAGAGTTCATCTGAAATGCTTTTCAATTTTAGGGTCTTATAGCTCAAAATAATTAGTAAATGCATGAAAAATAACAAATGAAGTCAGAAAGGATTGAAAAATGATGATGTGGCTTTGAATGGTGCATTTTGAACACACAAAAAGTCAGGAGTTCAAATTAGTTTAAAAAAATGAAATCCCTTTGTAACAGACGAGTTTCCGTATGAAATCCAGATACTTTGAAAGACATTGTCCGTTTTGTACACGAAGTGCATCCAGATTTTGTCGTAACCCTCTCAACTTTCTTGCACATGCTATGTGGATGAACTGTTCATACCATGCCAACTTTCAACCTTTTCAGAGTTCATTTGAAATGCTTTTCAATTTTAGGGTCTTATAGCTCAAAATAATTAGTAAATGCATGAAAAATAACAAATGATTCAAAAAGGATTGAAAAATGATGATGTGGCTTTGAATGGTGCATTTTGAACACACAAAAAGTCGGGAGTTCAAATAAGTTTTAAAAAATGAAATCCCTTTGTAACAGACGAGTTTCCGTATGAAATCCAGATACTTTGAAAGACATTGTCCGTTTTGTACACGAAGTGCATCCAGTTTTTGCCGTAACCCTCTCAACTTTCTTGCACATGCTATGTGGATGAAATGATGATACCATGCCAACTTTCAACCTTTTCAGAGTTCATTTGAAATGCTTTTCAATTTTAGGTTCTTATAGCTCAAAATAATTAGTAAATGCATGAAAAATAACAAATGAAGTCAGAAAGGATTGAAAAATGATGATGTGGCTTTGAATGGTGCATCTTGAACACACAAAAAGTCAGGAGTTTAAATAAGTTTTAAAAAATGAAATCCCTTTGTAACAGACGAGTTTCCGTATGAAATCCTGATACTTTTAAAGAGATTGTCCGTTTTGTACACGAAGTGCATCCAGTTTTTGCCGTAACCCTCTCAACTTTCCTGCACATGCTATGTGGATGAAATGATGATACCATGCCAACTTTCAACCTTTTCAGAGTTCATTTGATATGCTTTTCAATTTTAGGGTCTTATAGCTCAAAATAATTAGTAAATGCATGAAAAATAAAAAATGAAGTCAGAAAGGATTGAAAAATGATGATGTGGCTTTGAATGGTGCATTTTGAACACACAAAAAGTCAGGAGTTCAAATAAGTTTAAAAAAATGAAATCCCTTTGTAACAGACGAGTTTCCGTATGAAATCCTGATACTTTCAAAGAGATTGTCCGTTTTGTACACGAAGTGCATCCAGTTTTTGCCGTAACCCTCTCAACTTTCTTGCACATGCTATGTGGATGAAATGATGATACAATGCCAACTTTCAACCTTTTCAGAGTTCATTTCAAATGCTTTTCAATTTTAGGGTCTTATAGCTCAAAATAATTAGTAAATGCATGAAAAAGAACAAATGAAGTCAGAAAGGATTGAAAAATGATGATGTGGCTTTGAATGGTGCATTTTGAACACACAAAAAGTCAGGAGTTTAAATAAGTTTTAAAAAATGAAATCCCTTTGTAACAGACGAGTTTCCGTATGAAATCCAGATACTTTGAAAGACATTGTCCGTTTTGTACACGAAGTGCATCCAGTTTTTGCCGTAACCCTCTCAACTTTTTTGCACATGCTATGTGGATGAAATGATGATACCATGCCAACTTTCAACCTTTTCAGAGTTCATTTGAAATGCTTTTCAATTTTAGGGTCTTATAGCTCAAAATAATTAGTAAATGCATGAAAAATAACAAATGAAGTCAGAAAGGATTGAAAAATGATGATGTGGCTTTGAATGCTGCATTTTGAACACACAAAAAGTTAGGAGTTCAAATAAGTTTAAAAAAATGAAATCCCTTAGTAACAGACGAGTTTCCGTATAAAATCCTGGTACTTTGAAAGAGATTGTCCGTTTTGTACACGAAGTGCATCTAGTTTTTGCCGTAACCCTCTCAACTTTCTTGCACATGCTATGTGGATGAAATGATGATACCATGCCAACTTTCAACCTTTTCAGAGTTCATTTGAAATGCTTTTCAATTTTAGGGTCTTATAGCTCAAAATAATTAGTAAATGCATGAAAAAGAACAAATGAAGTCAGAAAGGATTGAAAAATGATGATGTGGCTTTGAATGGTGCATTTTGAACACACAAAAAGTCGGGAGTTCAAATAAGTTTTAAAAAATGAAATCCCTTTGTAACAGATGAGTTTCCGTATGAAATCCTGATACTTTGAAAGACATTGTCCGTTTTGTACACGAAGTGCATCCAGTTTTTGCCGTAACCCTCTCAACTTTCTTGCACATGCTATGTGGATGAAATGTTCATACCATGGCAAGTTTCAACCTTTTCAGAGTTCATCTGAAATGCTTTTCAATTTTAGGGTCTTATAGCTCAAAATAATTAGTAAATGCATCAAAAATAACAAATGAAGTCAGAAAGGATTGAAAAATGATGATGTGGCTTTGAATGGTGCATTTTGAACACACAAAAAGTCAGGAGTTCAAATTAGTTTAAAAAAATGAAATCCCTTTGTAACAGACGAGTTTCCGTATGAAATCCAGATACTTTGAAAGACATTGTCCGTTTTGTACACGAAGTGCATCAAGATTTTGTCGTAACCCTCTCAACTTTCTTGCACATGCTATGTGGATGAACTGTTCATACCATGCCAACTTTCAACCTTTTCAGAGTTCATTTGAAATGCTTTTCAATTTTAGGGTCTTATAGCTCAAAATAATTAGTAAATGCATGAAAAATAACAAATGATTCAAAAAGGATTGAAAAATGATGATGTGGCTTTGAATGGTGCATTTTGAACACACAAAAAGTCGGGAGTTCAAATAAGTTTTAAAAAATGAAATCCCTTTGTAACAGACGAGTTTCCGTATGAAATCCAGATACTTTGAAAGACATTGTCCGTTTTGTACACGAAGTGCATCCAGTTTTTGCCGTAACCCTCTCAACTTTCTTGCACATGCTATGTGGATGAAATGATGATACCATGCCAACTTTCAACCTTTTCAGAGTTCATTTGAAATGCTTTTCAATTTTAGGTTCTTATAGCTCAAAATAATTAGTAAATGCATGAAAAATAACTAATGAAGTCAGAAAGGATTGAAAAATGATGATGTGGCTTTGAATGGTGCATCTTGAACACACAAAAAGTCAGGAGTTTAAATAAGTTTTAAAAAATGAAATCCCTTTGTAACAGACGAGTTTCCGTATGAAATCCTGATACTTTTAAAGAGATTGTCCGTTTTGTACACGAAGTGCATCCAGTTTTTGCCGTAACCCTCTCAACTTTCCTGCACATGCTATGTGGATGAAATGATGATACCATGCCAACTTTCAACCTTTTCAGAGTTCATTTGATATGCTTTTCAATTTTAGGGTCTTATAGCTCAAAATAATTAGTAAATGCATGAAAAATAAAAAATGAAGTCAGAAAGGATTGAAAAATGATGATGTGGCTTTGAATGGTGCATTTTGAACACACAAAAAGTCAGGAGTTCAAATAAGTTTAAAAAAATGAAATCCCTTTGTAACAGACGAGTTTCCGTATGAAATCCTGATACTTTGAAAGACATTGTCCGTTTTGTACACGAAGTGCATCCAGTTTTTGCCGTAACCCTCTCAACTTTCTTGCACATGCTATGTGGATGAAATGATGATACCATGCCAACTTTCAACCTTTTCAGAGTTCATTTGAAATGCTTTTCAATTTTAGGGTCTTATAGCTCAAAATAATTAGTAAATGCATGAAAAAGAACAAATGAAGTCAGAAAGGATTGAAAAATGATGATGTGGCTTTGAATGGTGCATCTTGAACACACAAAAAGTCAGGAGTTTAAATAAGTTTTAAAAAATGAAATCCCTTTGTAACAGACGAGTTTCCGTATGAAATCCTGATACTTTTAAAGAGATTGTCCGTTTTGTACACGAAGTGCATCCAGTTTTTGCCGTAACCCTCTCAACTTTCTTGCACATGCTATGTGGATGAAATGATGATACCATGCCAACTTTCAACCTTTTCAGAGTTCATTTGAAATGCTTTTCAATTTTAGGGTCTTATAGCTCAAAATAATTAGTAAATGCATGAAAAAGAACAAATGAAGTCAGAAAGGATTGAAAAATGATGATGTGGCTTTGAATGGTGCATCTTGAACACACAAAAAGTCAGGAGTTTAAATAAGTTTTAAAAAATGAAATCCCTTTGTAACAGACGAGTTTCCGTATGAAATCCTGATACTTTTAAAGAGATTGTCCGTTTTGTACACGAAGTGCATCCAGTTTTTGCCGTAACCCTCTCAACTTTCTTGCACATGCTATGTGGATGAAATGATGATACCATGCCAACTTTCAACCTTTTCAGAGTTCATTTGATATGTTTTTCAATTTTAGGGTCTTATAGCTCAAAATAATTAGTAAATGCATGAAAAATAAAAAATGAAGTCAGAAAGGATTGAAAAATGATGATGTGGCTTTGAATGGTGCATTTTGAACACACAAAAAGTCAGGAGTTCAAATAAGTTTAAAAAAATGAAATCCCTTTGTAACAGACGAGTTTCCGTATGAAATCCTGATACTTTGAAAGACATTGTCCGTTTTGTACACGAAGTGCATCCAGTTTTTGCCGTAACCCTCTCAACTTTCTTGCACATGCTATGTGGATGAAATGATGATACCATGCCAACTTTCAACCTTTTCAGAGTTCATTTGAAATGCTTTTCAATTTTAGGGTCTTATAGCTCAAAATAATTAGTAAATGCATGAAAAAGAACAAATGAAGTCAGAAAGGATTGAAAAATGATGATGTGGCTTTGAATGGTGCATCTTGAACACACAAAAAGTCAGGAGTTTAAATAAGTTTTAAAAAATGAAATCCCTTTGTAACAGACGAGTTTCCGTATGAAATCCTGATACTTTTAAAGAGATTGTCCGTTTTGTACACGAAGTGCATCCAGTTTTTGCCGTAACCCTCTCAACTTTCTTGCACATGCTATGTGGATGAAATGATGATACCATGCCAACTTTCAACCTTTTCAGAGTTCATTTGATATGCTTTTCAATTTTAGGGTCTTATAGCTCAAAATAATTAGTAAATGCATGAAAAATAAAAAATGAAGTCAGAAAGGATTGAAAAATGATGATGTGGCTTTGAATGGTGCATCTTGAACACACAAAAAGTCAGGAGTTTAAATAAGTTTAAAAAAAGGAAATCCCTTTGTAACAGACGAGTTTCCGTATGAAATCCTGATACTTTTAAAGAGATTGTCCGTTTTGTACACGAAGTGCATCCAGTTTTTGCCGTAACCCTCTCAACTTTCTTGCACATGCTATGTGGATGAAATGATGATACCATGCCAACTTTCAACCTTTTCAGAGTTCATTTGAAATGCTTTTCAATTTTAGGGTCTTATAGCTCAAAATAATTAGTAAATGCATGAAAAAGAACAAATGAAGTCAGAAAGGATTGAAAAATGATGATGTGGCTTTGAATGGTGCATTTTGAACACACAAAAAGTCAGGAGTTTAAATAAGTTTTAAAAAATGAAATCCCTTTGTAACAGACGAGTTTCCGTATGAAATCTAGATACTTTGAAAGACATTGTCCGTTTTGTACACGAAGTGCATCCAGTTTTTGCCGTAACCCTCTCAACTTTTTTGCACATGCTATGTCGATGAAATGTTCATACCATGCCAACTTTCAACCTTTTCAGAGTTCATTTGAAATGTTTTTCAATTTTAGGGTCTTATAGCTCAAAATAATTAGTAAATGCAAGAAAAATAACAAATGAAGTCAAAAAGGATTGAAAAATGATGATGTGGCTTTGAATGGTGCATTTTGAACACACAAAAAGTCAGGAGTTCAAATAAGTTTAAAAATATGAAATCCCTTTGTAACAGATGAGTTTCCGTATGAAATCCTGATAGTTTGAAAGACATTGTCCGTTTTGTACACGAAGTGCATCCAGTTTTTGCCGTAACCCTCTCAACTTTCTTGCACATGCTATGTGGATGAAATGTTCATACCATGCCAACTTTCAACCTTTTCAGAGTTCATTTGAAATGCTTTTCAATTTTAGGGTCTTATAGCTCAAAATAATTAGTAAATGCATGAAAAATAACAAATAAGTCAGAAAGGATTGGAAAATGATGATGTGGCTTTGAATGGTGCATTTTGAACACACAAAAAGTCAGGAGTTCAAATAAGTTTAAAAAAATGAAATCCCTTTGTAACAGATGAGTTTCCGTATGAAATCCTGATACTTTGAAAGACATTGTCCGTTTTGTACACGTAGTGCATCCAGTTTTTTCCGTAACCCTCTCAACTTTCTTGCACATGCTATGTGGATGAAATGTTCATACCATGGCAACTTTCAACCTTTTCAGAGTTCATCTGAAATGCTTTTCAATTTTAGGGTCTTATAGCTCAAAATAATTAGTAAATGCATGAAAAATAACAAATGAAGTCAGAAATGATTGAAAAATGATGATGTGGCTTTGAATGGTGCATTTTGAACACACAAAAAGTCAGGAGTTCAAATAAGTTTTAAAAAATGAAATCTCTTTGTAACAGACGAGTTTCCGTATTAAATCCCCATACTTTGAAAGACATTGTCCGTTTTGTACACGAAGTGCATCCAGATTTTGTCGTAACCCTCTCAACTTTCTTGCACATGCTATGTGGATGAAATGATAATACCATGCCAACTTTCAACCTTTTCAGAGTTCATGAGAAATGCTTTTCAATTTTAGGGTCTTATACCTCAAAATAATTAGTAAATGCATGAAAAATAACAAATAATTCAAAAAGGATTGAAAAATGATGATGTGGCTTTGAATGGTGCATTTTGAACACACAAAAAGTCGGGAGTTCAAATAAGTTTTAAAAAATGAAATCCCTTTGTAACACATGAGTTTCCGTATGAAATCGAGATACTTTGAAAGACATTGTCCGTTTTGTACACGAAGTGCATCCAGTTTTTGCCGTAACCCTCTCAACTTTCTTGCACATGCTATGTGGATGAAATGATGATACCATGCCAACTTTCAACCTTTTCAGAGTTCATTTGAAATGCTTTTCAATTTTAGGGTCTTATAGCTGAAAATAATTAGTAAATGCATGAAAAATAACAAATGAAGTCAGAAAGGATTGAAAAATGATGATGTGGCTTTGAATGGTGCATCTTGAACACACAAAAAGTAAGGAGTTCAAATAAGTTTTAAAAAATGAAATCCCTTTGTAACGGACGAGTTTCCGTATGAAATCCTGATACTTTTAAAGAGATTGTCCGTTTTGTACACGAAGTGCATCCAGTTTTTGCCGTAACCCTCTCAACTTTCTTGCACATGCTATGTGGATGAAATGATGATACCATGCCAACTTTCAACCTTTTCAGAGTTCATTTGAAATGCTTTTCAATTTTAGGGTCTTATAGCTCAAAATAATTAGTAAATGCATGAAAAATAAAAAATGAAGTCAGAAAGCATTGAAAAATGATGATGTGGCTTTGAATGGTGCATTTTGAACACACAAAAAGTCAGGAGTTCAAATAAGTTTAAAAAATGAAATCCCTTTGTAACAGACGAGTTTCCGTATGAAATCCTCATACTTTGAAAGACATTGTCCGTTTTGTACACGAAGTGCATCCAGTTTTTGCCGTAACCCTCCCAACTTTCTTGCACATGCTATGTGGATGAAATGATGATACCATGCCAACTTTCAACCTTTTCAGAGTTCATTTGAAATGCTTTTCAATTTTAGGGTCTTATAGCTCAAAATAATTAGTAAATGCATGAAAAACAACAAATGAAGTCACAAAGGATTGAAAAATGATGATGTAGCTTTGAATGGTGCATTTTGAACACACAAAAAGTCAGGAGTTTAAATAAGTTTTAAAAAATGAAATCCCTTTGTAACAGACGAGTTTCCGTATGAAATCCAGATACTTTGAAAGACATTGTCCGTTTTGTACACGAAGTGCATCCAGTTTTTGCCGTAACCCTCTCAACTTTTTTGCACATGCTATGTGGATGAAATGTTCATACCATGCCAACTTTCAACCTTTTCAGAGTTCATTTGAAATGCTTTTCAATTTTAGGGTCTTATAGCTCAAAATAATTAGTAAATGCAAGAAAAATAACAAATGAAGTCAAAAAGGATTGAAAAATGATGATGTGGCTTTGAATGGTGCATTTTGAACACACAAAAAGTCAGGAGTTCAAATAAGTTTTAAAAAATGAAATCCCTTTGTAACAGACGAGTTTCCGTATGAAATCCAGATACTTTGAAAGACATTGTCCGTTTTGTACACGAAGAGCATCCAGTTTTTGCCATAACCCTCCCAACTTTCTTGCACATGCTATGTGTATGAAATGATGATACCATGCCAACTTTCAACCTTTTCAGAGTTCATTTGAAATACTTTTGAATTTTAGGGTCTTATAGCTCAAAATAATTAGTAAATGCAAGAAAAATAACAAATGAAGTCAAAAAGGATTGAAAAATGATGATGTGGCTTTGAATGGTGCATTTTGAACACACAAAAAGTCAGGAGTTCAAATAAGTTTAAAAAAATGAAATCCCTTTGTAACAGATGAGTTTTCGTATGAAATCCTGATACTTTGAAAGACATTGTCCGTTTTGTACACGAAGTGCATCCAGTTTTTGCCGTAACCCTCTCAACTTTCTTGCACATGCTATGTGGATGAAATGTTCATACCATGGCAACTTTCAACCTTTTCAGAGTTCATCTGAAATGCTTTTCAATTTTAGGGTCTTATAGCTCAAAATAATTAGTAAATGCATGAAAAATAACAAATGAAGTCAGAAAGGATTGAAAAATGATGATGTAGCTTTGAATGGTGCATTTTGAACACACAAAAAGTCAGGAGTTCAAATAAATTTAAAAAAATGAAATCCCTTTGTAACAGACGAGTTTCCGTATGAAATCCTGATACTTTGAAAGACATTGTCCGTTTTGTACACGAAGTGCATCCAGATTTTGTCGTAACCCTCTCAACTTTCTTGCACATGCTATGTGGATGAAATGATAATACCATGCCAACTTTCAACCTTTTCAGAGTTCATTTGAAATGCTTTTCAATTTTAGGGTCTTATAGCTCAAAATAATTAGTAAATGCATGAAAAATAACAAATAAGTCAAAAAGGATTGAAAAATGATGATGTGGCTTTGAATGGTGCATTTTGAACACACAAAAAGTCGGGAGTTCAAATAAGTTTTAAAAAATGAAATCCCTTTGTAACAGTCGAATTTCCGTATGAAATCTTGATACTCTGAAAGACATTGTCCGTTTTGTACACGAAGTGCATCCAGTTTTTGTCGTAACCCTCTCAACATTCTTGCACATGCTATGTGGATGAAATGATGATACCATGCCAACTTTATACCATTTCAGAGTTCATTTGAAATGCTTTTCAATTTTAGGGTCTTATAGCTCAAAATAATTAGTAAATGCATGAAAAATAACAAATGAAGTCAGAAAGGATTGAAAAATGATGATGTGGCTTTGAATGGTGCATTTTGAACACACAAAAAGTCAGGAGTTCAAATAAGTTTTAAAAAACGAAATCCCTTTGTAACGGACGAGTTTCCGTATGAAATCCTGATACTTTCAAAGAGATTGTCCGTTTTGTACACGAAGTGCATCCAGTTTTTGCCGTAACCCTCTCAACTTTCTTGCACATGCTATGTGGATGAAATTATGATACCATGCCATCTTTCAACCTTTTCAGAGTTCATTTGAAATGCTTTTCAATTTTAGGGTCTTATAGCTCAAAATAATTAGTAAATGCATGAAAAATAAAAATTGAAGTCAGAAAGGATTGAAAAA
Organism: Aegilops tauschii subsp. strangulata; assembly: GCF_002575655.3. Classification (NCBI taxonomy): domain Eukaryota; kingdom Viridiplantae; phylum Streptophyta; class Magnoliopsida; order Poales; family Poaceae; genus Aegilops; species Aegilops tauschii. The sequence goes on from NW_027332564.1 coordinate 43,888, forward strand.
TGATGATGTGGCTTTGAATGGTGCATTTTGAACACACAAAAAGTCAGGAGTTCAAATAAGTTTAAAAAAATGAAATCCCTTTGTAACATACGAGTTTCCGTATGAAATCCTCATACTTTGAAAGACATTGTCCGTTTTGTACACGAAGTGCATCCAGTTTTTGCCGTAACCCTCTCAACTTTCTTGCACATGCTATGTGGATGAAATGATGATACCATGCCAACTTTCAACCTTTTCAAGAGTTCATTTGAAATGCATTTCAATTTTAGGGTCTTATAGCTCAAAATAATTAGTAAATGCATGAAAAATAAAAAATGAAGTCAGAAAGGATTGAAAAATGATGATCTGGCTTTGAAAGGTGCATTTTGAACACACAAAAAGTCAGGAGTTCAAATAAGTTTTAAAAAATGAAATCCCTTTGTAACAGACGAGTTTCCGTATGAAATCCTGATACTCTGAAAGACATTGTCCGTTTTGTACACGAAGTGCATCCAGTTTTTGTTGTAACCCTCTCAACTTTGTACTCTGAAATGTTCATACCATGCCAACTTTCAACCTTTTCAGAGTTCATTTGAAATGCTTTTCAATTTTAGGGTCTTATAGCTCAAAATAATTAGTAAATGCATGAAAAATAACAAATGAAGTCAGAAAGGATTGAAAAATGATGATGTGGCTTTGAATGGTGCATTTTGAACACACAAAAAGTCAGGAGTTCAAATAAGTTTAAAAAAATGAAATCCCTTTGTAACAGATGAGTTTTCGTATGAAATCCTGATACTTTGAAAGACATTGTCCGTTTTGTACACGAAGTGCATCCAGTTTTTGCCGTAACCCTCTCAACTTTCTTGCACATGCTATGTGATGAAATGTTCATACCATGCCAACTTTCAACCTTTTCAGAGTTCATCTGAAATGCTTTTCAATTTTAGGGTCTTATAGCTCAAATAATTAGTAAATGCATGAAAAATAACAAATGAAGTCAGAAAGGATTGAAAAATGATGATGTAGCTTTGAATGGTGCATTTTGAACACACAAAAAGTCAGGAGTTCAAATAAGTTTAAAAAAATGAAATCCCTTTGTAACAGACGAGTTTCCGTATGAAATCCTGATACTTTGAAAGACATTGTCCGTTTTGTACACGAAGTGCATCCAGATTTTGTCGTAACCCTCTCAACTTTCTTGCACATGCTATGTGGATGAAATGATAATACCATGCCAACTTTCAACCTTTTCAGAGTTCATTTGAAATGCTTTTCAATTTTAGGGTCTTATAGCTCAAAATAATTAGTAAATGCATGAAAAATAACAAATAAGTCAAAAAGGATTGAAAAATGATGATGTGGCTTTGAATGGTGCATTTTGAACACACAAAAAGTCGGGAGTTCAAATAAGTTTTAAAAAATGAAATCCCTTTGTAACAGACGAATTTCCGTATGAAATCCTGATACTCTGAAAGACATTGTCCGTTTTGTACACGAAGTGCATCCAGTTTTTGTCGTAACCCTCTCAACATTCTTGCACATGCTATGTGGATGAAATGATGATACCATGCCAACTTTCAACCATTTCAGAGTTCATTTGAAAT